>NW_013952835.1:387404-389062 GCF_001266775.1 Austrofundulus limnaeus
CTGACACATTTACTAGGTCATTTACTTATAAAATAAATAATAGGTCCCAGTACAGAGCCCTGAGGGACTCCACATGTGATATTACCAAGTTTAGATCTTACACCATTTATCTGTACAAACTGTTTCCTATCTTTCAAATAACTGGATACCCATTGTAGTGCTGACCCTTTAATACCACMTTTGCTTAATTTTTCAATGCCTCACAGGGGAACCAGAGGGTGTAGTGTGGCAAAGGGCAGAAACRGTATCACCCTTCTGTTTCTGCCCTCATTACATGCTACAGAATTTCACAACTTATGTTCAGATTGCATCATATACTGTTCTGTTTGGACCTTTAATTATTGCAAAATAAATCTTAATTATTCCATTTTAAYATGTTAAATAAAATAATCAAAGCAGTTCATTTTTGATACATTATCCAACGAATAATTGGTAGGACTTTCCTAGAAGTCTCTAAAACTGTAAAAGATTTTAACCCAAACTACGTAACATTCCTAAACCTTACCAAGTAGTTTTGGCTGCTAAATTAGACTGAACAAAAGGCGAAGACTTTGGTAAAGAGTGGCTGAAAGTGGAGTCTATCTAAATTTAGCGATCAGTGAAAATTAAAATTATACACCCTCAAACCTGTCCACAGTCTGGTCTCAGGAGTCCTGCAGCTTACTGCTGCGCCTGCAACATTCTCACGAGAATGCTCTGTGATTAAAAGTTTGGTTAGTTTTTTTTTTTTCAAATAAAACTGAGACTTATAGCAGTGCAAAACTTTGTCTTAAACCCCTAGATTTAAAAMGCAATCACAGTAATATAGCTAAGAAGCTTGTGGTTCACTCTCCAGGCTCATGGTGCTACCAAGGGACAAATCCATAATTAAATCGGTCTATGCTAAATTGTATTTAGTATGAACAGTTTTATTTTTATATAACTTGTTTTTCAAGGTGATGATTACCATATGTTAAACTAAACATAGATACACACAAAAGACATTAAACAGCTGTCACTTCTTGCCCTCTAAACTTGAAGTTCCAGCATTTTACCTCCTTTGCCCTCAAAGCTAATCATCCTCCCCGCCTGTTCAGACAATTAACAAAGTTTCTACAATATTCAGTCGCTTATCCCTTGATCCAATATTCATGAATATCTGGTGCACCAGAGGTTCTTAAATTAACTGACTCATAAAAATAGAATGAGATGTGGTTACCATTTTATAACCTCTTTTGGCATTGATCTTTCACTGGAGAGGAAAGGGAAAGCTCACATGCATTTATAATGAGGCGTTCTGATGTGACTGTTGCGGCAATGAGGGTCTACGGCTCTCCAAACAACTTCAAATAAAAATTGGCATGCAGGTGCATCAGCCAAGGTTATTATTTTCCACTGGTAAACTAAAATAAAAAAAACAAACACGCGGCTCAACTTACACTTCCTTTTGATGTCTCGTTCACTTGTTTCAAATATAACTGGTCATACTTTGAGTTTGTCTTTTTGCATTCATGTGACGAAACTCGGAATGTTAATTTACCAAAAAATAATGCTCTTTTTTCTGAATCACAAGAGCTAAATTGTATTAGAATAGAACATTCTTTAAAAGAATGCATACCACTCCCCACCTTAAATGCCAAAGTTTTAAACAAAAACAATTTGCACTATCTGTTTTATAT
>NW_013952835.1:389899-397651 GCF_001266775.1 Austrofundulus limnaeus
TACAATATACAGTACCCTATGATAAAAGTAATAATAATAAAATGAAAACTTAAAGAACACATTATGCTTTATTATTTAACAAATCTTATTTTGACATCTCTGACTTGCCAAATTTTTAAGCCAAATTTATTTTCACTTTCATAGTTTTATCTTCAGCTGTTTGTAATTTTAATGAGTTTGCATTGAAGTGTTTTTTACCAGCTTGTAGCCAAGATTTTGATACCAAACATGTCTATGTTTAACTAAAAGTACTTAGCCCTAGTTCTTCTGGACTGAGATCTCTGAGTAGATCCTGGGATCTGCTGGAGCCACTCTTCCAGTTTAGGGGTCACAGCTCAGAGGGCTTTGCTGACCACTGACACATTTACACTCCACAACTTCTCCATCTCTTCTTTCAGCTTTGGTATTTCTCCAGTTTCTCTTGTTTGGGAATGTTGCATCTATCGCCGCTGCCGCCTTCTGTAGTTTGTCAACCACCATGTCGTCTGGTTGATTAGTCATCAGCCTGAGTACCTGCAATTCAAGTAGTTCAACCCCTTCAGTTTTCATCATTTTACCTCTTTTGGCTACCATTCAGCCACATTTATCCAGCTCAAGGTCCTATCATGGTTTAGTCAAATTAAGAACCATCAAAGTTTTAATCCAACAGAGATGAGTGCAAATTGATAGGAAACAGTGAGTGTTCTTCAAAATGAAACAAACAAATAGGAAGATGCTTGATGTTTAGAACATGCCAGTTGTTTCAGTGACAAATCTTCATGCTTTTCTACTTAAGTTAGTTGATGATCATAAAAATGTGTTTTCCTGTAGCGACTAAAAGCCTCAACTCTGTCCAAACTGTTGAAATCCTCTCTCGTCGCAGATGACTCTGGAGAGAAATTATTGTGTGATTGGTTAGAAGTTTGTGGGCGTGTTTGCTGTTTCAATAAACAGTCAAATGACCAAAAGCGAACGGATGGAGATAAAAGCTCAAACAATCACGTGGCCGCAGTCGACTGTTCGGCTTCAGATTGATCATGAGGACACCTTGACACTTCCTGTTCTCGTTCATGTGCAGCAGTGTGAGACAACCAAGAAGAAAATTACTTTCTCTGCAGCTTTGTGCGCTTCCACCTCCTTTCCCTCCAACGGACTTGGATTCGCCTCTGTTCCTGCTGCCAAAACTGACCACGTGGGCGGACAAAAAGCAGAACCMAAAATTGTTCTTTTGCGCCACGTTGTTCTTTTCAAGCCGGGCAGCACCAGATACCGTCGTCGTGACCGAGGCGAAACCTCATCAAGTGCCAATAAATTAGATGTCTAAAGCTGTTCTGATGTGTTGTTTTTTTGCTAACATCTGCTATAAAAGACTCAAAGTTGAATTTGCCTCCAGGGGAACAATAATTGCTGTGCATATGTTGTTTATGAGCGCCGCTGGAGCGTTTTGAAAGAAGAGCAGCTTCTCCTGGAAATAACGGTTTAGCATTCGCTGGGAAGTAAGTAGTTAATCAGTGAGACTAATTTCAGTTTATTTGTTCTCATGAGGCCCATTAGTTTTAGCAGATTAGAGGCATRTAGTTTTGGTAAAATGTTGAATTCAGTTGTTAAATTCAGTTTTTTTTTTAACTTTGCCTAAAAGGATGTGACTCATCAGCATTATGAACAGGGTCACAGCTGTTTTCTGTGCCCGGATCACATTCTGTCCCCTTTTAAAGCAGAAATTAAATCCCATCAGAGCTCGTTCCCAGCCTCTGACTTCTGACTGGAGTCAGATAACTAAAAACAGTCCGTCCTCGGGGATGGCTACCATCATTCTAATGTATGCTGATTTGACTTCTCGTTCCTCCGCCAAGGACAGAGTACCACCTGCCGAAGGATCCGGTTTTATGTGCGTGTTTATGGATCTGTCGACTCCAGAGGCTGYGCTGTGAGCGAAACCTGCCCTACCCTCTGCCACACCTCTCTGCTCGTTCATCATGGTGACAGCCRGAGGAGGGGGTGTCTTCGTACCCTCACATCCTCTGAGCTCCCATCCAGGCGGCGACAGATCGTTGACGGCTCTGGAAAATGAAAGACTGAGCCGGGGAAAAATGACCCGCTGTCAGAGAGCTGCTGGCAGTTTTTAATCTGTTTCAAAATGAAAACAAAAAGTCTTACAAATTGAACAATACAACACGTTTTACTCTTTGAATAATAAAGAGTATTTATAGCCCAAACTGTACCCACCTCATTCTGCTTCATTTGCACATTAGCAGCCGCCTACGCTTTTGATTTATTTTACTGGAATACACTTTCAAACTGATGATAAATAGATTTTAACCTGTTTGGTCTGTTTTCAATCATGTTGTTTATCCTTTTTTAGACTTTTGGCCGTTTGCATACAGATGTCAAAACAACAGTGTAGTACAGTATAAAGTAACTTCTTTCTTTCTTTCTTTCTTTCTTTCTTTCTTTCTTTCTTTCTTTCTTTCTTTCTTTCTTTCTTTCTTTCTGTCTTTCTTTCTTTCTGTCTTTCTGTCTTTCTTTCTTTCTGTCTTTCTGTCTTTCTGTCTTTCTTTCTGTCTTTCTTTCTGTCTTTCTTTCTTTCTATCTTTCTTTCTTTCTAGCTTTCTGTCTTTCTTTCTTTCTGTCTTTCTTTCTTTCTTTCTGTCTTTCTTTCTTTCTGTCTTTCTTTCTTTCTGTCTTTCTGTCTTTCTTTCTTTCTGTCTTTCTTTCTTTCTGTCTTTCTGTCTTTCTTTCTTTCTGTCTTTCTTTCTTTCTGTCTTTCTTTCTTTCTGTCCTTTCTTTCTTTCTTTCTTTAATTATTTCTGTCTTTCTTTCTGTCTTTCTGTCTTTTCTTTCTTTCTTTCTTTAGTTATTTCTGTCTTTCTTTCTGTCTTTTCTTTCTTTCTTTCTTTCTTTCTTTCTTTCTTTCTTTCTTTCTTTCTTTCTTTCTGTGTTTCTTTCTTTCTTTCTGTCTTTCTTTCTGTCTTTCTTTCTGTTTGTAAAGGTGTAAAGTTGTGATGGATTGTGTCCAAACTATGGTGTCAGATATATTTATACTTCTCATCCAACCACAATTAAATTCACTCTATCCTGGAGGTATAATTTATCAGTATTTTTTATAATCACTACCAGGATGAAATATGAGTAACGACTTTATACTTCTTACCTTTAAAAAATGTAAACAGTAGAAAGTACTCATAATTGTACAAAAATGTAAGAAGTAGAAGTAAAATGTAGGCTGAAAAATAACTACTCAATAAAAGTACAGATAACCAAAATTACTACTTAAGTACAGTAACAAAGTATTTGTACTTTGTCACTGTACAACTCTGCAAAAAAAAAAAAAACAGCTCTAGTGCTCTGGAACAGTGATTCCCAACCAGGGGTACATGAGCATATTACAGGGGGTACGTGGAAACATTTCCCAGGTGTATAAAAAAACATAAAAATAGGACTGAGATATGTAGGGCCTTATTATTTCCGTAATGCAGAAATTGCAGGCGGAGTCACAGAATTAACATTAAAACATGAAATCCCACAGAATTGACGTATTTTGGACAATACAATATATTGTGGACGCTGCTGTTTTCTGCACCTGCCATTACCTGGTTTATTTATATAATCACTTTAAAGGCAACATATTTTTCTTTTTGTTTAATTTGAGTCGAAGAAAATAAAATGCCTGAGAATTAAACAGTCTAGGGATTAAATGAATCATTTTCATTTAATAATCAGTTGTAGTACATTATAGTTTTGGAGAATCGTCTATGTTTGACTGAAGGGGTGCTAGTTGTATGACAATATGGCTCAGAGGGTACACAAGTCTAAAAGCTTGGGAACCACTGGTCTAATGTCCTGAAACATTCCAGCACTTTCAGGACCGTGGACAGTTCCTTCAGTTCTTCACACTGTCTGAAGCCGGGATTCCCAACCAGTGGTACGCGAGCATATTACAGGTGGTACATTGAAATAAGATAAGATAAATCTTTATTGTCCACCAAGGTGGAAATTTTCCTTTGGCTCTCCAAAATATCTTCCAGGTATAAAAAAATAGAAATAGGACTGAGATTTTGGGCCCTATTATTTCTGCAACGCTTAAATTGCAGACAGAATCACAGAATTAACACAAAATGGAATCCTGTATAAAACTGAAACCTGACAGAATTTGCTCATTTGGGTGAGTTTCTGATGTATTTTGGAAAATACGATATATTTTGGATGCTGCTGTTTCCTGCACCTGCCTGGTTTATTTATTTAATCACTTGTTCACTTTCAAGGCAACGTTTTTATCTTAATGTTTAATTTGAGTTGAAAAAAATTTAAAAGCCTGAGAATTAAATGTTATAGGGGATTAAATAAATAGTTTTCATTTAATAATCAGTTGGAGTACATGATAGTTTTGGAGAATCCTCATTACATTTGACTGAAGGGGTACTGGTGGTATGACAATATGACTCAGGGTGTAGTACACAAGTCTAAAAAGGTTGGGAACCACTGCCCTAGTATCTACACTTGTTAACAACTGATAAAGTTTTAAACGTACAAAAATTTGTCAACAACTCAGACAAGGAAAATAAGAACCCTCTGAAACATTTAAAGACATTTTGTAGACTGGTTACCGACTAGTCGCCAACAATCAGCCCATGAGCCATTGGCTCATAGTAAATATAGTTAGTTTTGTGTTTTTAGTTTAATTTTGAAAAAGGAGGGAATATTCCTTTTTAGTATTGTTCCTAAAGCTCAATAAAGAAGTGTCAATAGGTCAGTTTTTCTCAAACTATAAGTTGTCTGAGCAGACGTTTTCAKTATCCTCTTAACGGGTTTAGATTAAACAACACATCAATAAAAAGATATTACTTGAAAACAGATCTGTTGAAACAGTTCATGACTCCTTGACCCTCCTTTAGTTCTTCAGTTGATGCACTTTATGTGACACACCAACCCTCCCCTCGACCACCTCCTCCTCCTCTRAGATTATATTACCAAGGTGTGTCGACTGTGCACCATTTACACGCTTTCAATGGCTTCCTTTTTTCCTCAATACTCCTCTGATCGTTTGAAATTCAATTATGCTAATCGAGGCGAAGGTCGGGGACATGTACAGGAAGCTCTTCCTCTCTTCTGCTCTGCTTCGTCAGTGCGCCTTTGAGAATAATTATTCTTAAAAGCATATCATTTAGACCACTTTAGGCAGGGGGAGTAATCTGGGCACTTTGGAGTGTGTTGAAACCTGATGAATGCAGTGGGGGGGGTGGGGAGTTAACTGCATGCAGATCCTTAAAGGGCAATGTGAGATCTAGATTTAAAACTCCAAAGACTTTATTTTCATTATTGCTTTGTCTGAATAGTGGACAGTAGGTGAGTGTAACAAAATACTGCACACAGCACAAAATCAAGATCCAAATTTTAACCAAACCGTTCAACTACAGGAGAATGATAATATGACACAAACATGTTTCTATTTACTAGTTTTACATGTTTATGATGTTCACATTAAAATTTTAGCTTCTGTTTGGGGGGAAA
Organism: Austrofundulus limnaeus; assembly: GCF_001266775.1. Classification (NCBI taxonomy): domain Eukaryota; kingdom Metazoa; phylum Chordata; class Actinopteri; order Cyprinodontiformes; family Rivulidae; genus Austrofundulus; species Austrofundulus limnaeus. The sequence goes on from NW_013952835.1 coordinate 395,387, forward strand.
AACAGGCATCTGGAAATACTTCAAACATGAAAACAGTTACAAGTTCTTTGTTCTCTTTTGTTTATGTGGAAGGGGCGGGACTTAAATCATGAGCTGTTCCAACTTCAGTTGTCTCGATCAGGGACGGACAACTTTAATGATGGAAGGGGCCACAGTTTTATAGTGCTGCACCCTTACCCAAATGCAGTGGTGGGCACCAGTCCGCTAAAGTGCAAATCTGCTAATTGCGGACCTAAATATTTCGTTTGCGCTCTAGCGTTCTTACTAATTTTTGTAACTCATAAGCGGATTTGCGCTTTCTAAAATTAAAATGCAGTACCGCTAATAACTAATTATCTACCAGTCATCATTAATTTGAACAGCGGAAGGTATGACTGTCAATGAATCAACACATGTGATCTATCCAACAGCACCCCTCCCAGATAAACACGCTTATTGGAAATGTATACATCCTCGCTGACTGTTGCTTTGGGTCACGGTTCTCATTTCCCACAATGCTTTGTGTCTGCTTACGTAGCAGGAAGGCAATAGCAAAAACAGTTAACGTTTGTAATCCAGACAAAATTTTTTGTTTGTATTTATTTATTTTACTTTACAATCGAAGCTCCTTTTTTAAAGAAATCAACTTTAAACGCTGGAGCTCAATATTTGACGTAATTGGTCGAAGCAATCCACCAACAGGGTTAGACAGACATCTAGTGGTCAACTGGAGCAACTACATGGAAAACTTACGTTTCCCGTCACAAATCAAATCTGTCATGTACCTAGAATGCATCGCTTCAGTTTTCCAATGAAATTTTAAAATTACTTTATTGATGCTTCTTTAATGAAAAATCTACATCAAACAAAAGAAAAAGACAAAGAAGCAGCCGAACTAGCAATCCTCAACAACTTTTTTAAAGAATCAGCCGAACTAGCAATCCTCAACAACTTTTTAAAGAATCAGCCGAACTAGCAATCCTCAACAACTTTTTAATTTTTACACCAGGAGCTAAAGTTCTGTTTCAGGAAATCACATCCCAGCAATCGACAGTTGTAGTATTAAGCTGTAAAAGAGTTCACACACCACTAGTTGGCAGTGTTGTGCATATATTGTACATGAATTGTTGCCGGCTAGTGAGTGTCGAATTTAACTTGCGCTTTAAAATTAGCTTCTGTTAGTTTTTTCTATAGCATAAGCACTTTTGAAGCTGCAGAGCTAATTTTTGGCTTAGCACTGCCCACCACTGCCCAAATGTAATAAAACTGCCATTTTCAAGATGTTTGTCTGTATATATTCACACTACATGCAGTTCGGCTTTGCTCAGCTGCACAGTTCGCTGCCATTCAGCGTCCGGTCTGCTCCGGTGTGATGCACAGAGGAGGTCCGAGAAGCGTGCGCAGGATACGCAAGATCATGTAAAAATTAGGTGATAAATGTGGGGGAAATTGGGAAGAAACGGTTCGTTTCGTGGAAGTTGGACTCCAAGCACAGTTGAAACTGCATCGCTGTCATCTTTTTCAAACTTCTGACTTGAAAATAAAATCCACATGTATCATGTGTGTAAACATAATGTTGCCACCTGCTTCCCAAACAGAATGATACAGTCTGACAGCATTAGTGTGTAAATATAACAATATATTTATTATTATAGCTAGAATTTCAACAGAATGTCTGCTTTTTTTTTTTACTATTTTGAAAATACTGATGTTGTGCTTGTTCTTTTTCCTGTTAGTGTGACGTGATTTTTGTAGATTGACTTTGGATTAGCTCCGGCGCCTGGCAAGATTAGGATTGAATCAAATTTTGGCAGATTGCCATCTGCTCACCACCAATACTGTCATTGATTATAATGGTTGTATAATTTGATGTGGAGGTCGGACYGGACCAGACCGGAGCAGAACTGCATGTAGTGTAAAGGAGAGTTAACATACTTCACGCTTAAATGCATGTGTAACATTAAATTTGAATACAAAACGTTCGGTGTGGTAAAACATTGCTGTTGTTTATGTACTAGGGACTTCAGTAAACTTCTCATACAGTATTTAGCTTTGTGCAACGTGTTGTGGTGGCAGCTTATATTGAAATCCTTCATGGCAGATGATGTCTTTAAGCAGACTAAACACAGGTTTATCTCGAAATAATGTGAACAGATAATCTACCTCCCGGTCATCCGGGAGGGACTCAGAGTAGAGCCGCTGCTCCTCCACGTYGAGAGGAGCCAGTTGAGGTGGCTCGGGCATCTGGTAAGGATGCCTCCTGGACGCCTCCCTGGTGAGGTATTC
>NW_013952835.1:399258-401036 GCF_001266775.1 Austrofundulus limnaeus
GATGGATGGATGGATGGATGGATGGATGGATGGATGGATGGATGGATGGATGGATGGATGGATGGATAATCTACCTCCCAAATATTAGCATTGTTAATTTTTTGTTGTTGTTTTTTTTTTACTTCAATTTTTGGTCTAGGTAACAGTTGTTTGTGTTGACACAGAACTGGTACATCTCCTGGGTTCTTGATGATTCATGACAGAATTGGATAAAAACCCATCCTTTTTCAAATGTTTTGGGCTGAAATGAGTAATAAAGCAGCAAAATCCAAAGATAAACTTTAAAATGTCCTTCGTGAAGCCTGAATATTATTAAAGCCATTTTTAAATGATTATTGGAAAAGGTGGCTGCTTGGAAGCCAAATATAAGGAAATAAAGAATGAAAGAATTTTCACAGTCTGATAAAACTCCAACTTTTGTCAGCTTAGCTTCACATGCTTGAAATGACAAAAGCTGCTGAAACAAAAGGTTTCAATTAAAGGCATGYGTTACTGCTGGCAGTTTTTTTAGGTATGAACAGAAATAAAACAAGAGAGAATCAGTCAAACTGAAAACTGCCTGGTCTTAAAGTGTTCTGCACTGAATGTTCTGTCGTTCCACGTCTTCACGAAGCTCTTGGCAGCTTTTCCTCCTCTGTAAATAACTGTATAAATCTTGCTTTTAGTTTTCACATTAGGTTGTCAGCCTAAAGTGTTCTGCCAACCTAAAATGCATCTGGTCCGTGGCTCTATTTATATCAAAATTAATATATAGAGATTTTGGTGTGCATGTTGTATAACGTTATTACGTTGGCTGCCACCACATCTCAGCTTCATAATCATAATCCTGCAGACCCACAGCTGTTTACCGGCACTCTGTTCTGCTGCCAACTGGCACTTCTTCTCATTTAAAGGTAATGTGTATCGAATACATTGGTTTAGATAGCCATTCAGATCTCATGACAGTTAAAACTGCCACTTGGAAACATGTTTTACTTTGTACAATTTGTACCCATCCTGAAGAGAAACGAACTCAGTGCACCGTCGAATCTCCCGTCTGGTCATTATTCCTAATGTGACCTAAAATAAACTGCAGCAAAATTCACCAGGCTCCTCAGGATGCAGGGGTTGATGCTGTAAATCTCAGTGCCAGCAAATTAATAATACCATCTGGACCCTCAGTGCAGGGGGGCTAGAGTCCGTGTAAAATCAGACCAACACTGAACTGTACATCAGGTTTTTTACGTCATCAGGGTTTTTATGCTCCTGCTTCTCCTATTTAAAATTTTCTTGTGCTTTGAGAAAGCCCAGCACAGAATGTCTTTAATATGTCATTATATTGCTCAATAATGTCGTTTATTTGGTACCACTTCACAATAAGGCTCCCTTTATAGATGGCTTATAAATAGTTTATATACAAGTATTTTTTCATCTGTAAACATATTATACATCATTAATAAGTGTTTATTATGCATTAATTAAGGACGAGAAAGAGACAAAACGGTCTGGTTTCTTGACAAGTAGTGAGCCAAATCCGTTCATTAACATATTACATCTAAAGGTGCTTATTAAAGTGATCCATGATTACCGTATTTTTCGGACTATAAGCCGCAACCGCCATTTTTTAAAAAAATCCACGAACATTAACATATAAGCCGCACCGGACTATAAGCCGCACCCTCAAAATAAAAAAAAAAACATACACCCAAATTTGCCGTCAAAAAAGTGAATTCAACATCAAAACATAAAAAGCAAACCTTTAGAAATTAAAGTTCGGAGGAATACGGTTCATTTAACTG
>NW_013952835.1:402781-405193 GCF_001266775.1 Austrofundulus limnaeus
ATCCACATCATCATTTACCCAGAATGCTTTGTGTGTAAATAAAATGGCTCCATACGTGTTAAAATATATTTTTAAAAAGTAAACATCCTACAGTATTTTTACAGTATTTATTTTACAGTTAAAATATGTTTATCATATAAAGTCTAATGTTACAACTAATCGGGGATCCCTTTAAACATATCAGACTAGTCCTGATGAATCCCAGCAGGCTCTGGAGCAGTGCGGTTATCTTAACTGGGCTTTCCTGAAAGCAGACGAGAAACCCAACCAGGACTCCAGTCAACCACCAGGTAAAAATGAAGACCCCATTCTCAGACCCAGACCAGTGGTCATTCCGTATGTTGTGTTTATTCTCTAAACATGACGTCTCAGTGGCTTTCAAACCACAAAACACATTACAGCAAAGACTGGTTCACCCCAAAGATCCAGTTCCCTGGTACAAACAGAGTAATGTTGTATATGCTGTTAAGTGCCAGGAGGACTGTGATCAGTTTATGTCTTTAATAAATATTGTACTGCCTTAAACTTTACAATAAGGCTCCCTTTGATAAATGTGTATAATGCAGTAATACAGTACAATATTCTATGTAAAATATGTGTTTCTCATACATTATTGTGCTTAAGGTAGTAACCTAGTCTAAAATGTTAAATAAGCACCTTTAGATGTTATATGAACATGAACAGATTTGGCTCACTATTTGGCAAGAAACCAGACAGTTTTGTCTTTTTGTCGACCTTAATAGAAACTTATTAACTCTCACTTATTTTTTATTAAGTTATAATTCAATCTGTAGTGATAGTTACGTGTTTTGTATTTTCAAGTAATACCTAAACTGTTTAGAAAAGTTGTGAGCAATTAATATCTTACCTGTTGCAGATAGCTCTTCAAAGAAATAGTTAATACTTAACAGACTGACAACCTAATGGCTAGTTAGATAAGGACTTTAAAACTATGGAAGTGCTACAACTAGCTTCTGCTGCTATATGTTCTTGCAGTGCTAACAATGAAATCTGTTGTTTGTCTTTACTTTTAGYGAAATATCTGCGACGGTTGGTGTATCTCTACAAGTGATTAGTTTTTGGAGTCGTTTTGATTCAAGATGGCTGCCACAGCAAAGTAAACACAGCGAACACAAACAGGTTGAACCGGTTTTAAAGCGAAAGAGCTTCTGTTCGTTGTGGTAGTAGTTGAGAATTATCAGATTATAAGTGATACATTTCACAAGTTTTGTTTAAAACCTTAGTTAAAATGATTTGTACTTTGTTTTCTCTAATATTAAAACATCCGGTGAATCGTTTTAATTAAGCTTTTCAAGTCTTTGTTTTTGAATTATGTTTTAATGAGAAAAAAACAACCAAGTTTAAAACACAGTGTTTAAGCTTTAGCTCCACCTGTGGCTGTTTTTCACTTCTTAAATAAAGTCAGTGTTTTATGTCGTGTTTTTTATTTCTTCCTGGTTTCTTTCCCACATGGCTCCTTTTCATATTTGTTCACTGCTTCATCCCTGCCTTGGGCTCAACCCTGGAACCGGTTTGTGTGTCTGAGATGATTGGCGGGCGGACCGCAGCCAGGGACAGCTGCTCTCGGAGAAACCGTGTCTGTGTTTGGAATACATTAATGACCAGCGACTCGAGGTGCCTTGATGTAGCCGACGAGGTCACGCCGCCTCTGACACTCCATCGTCTTTCAATACCTCGGGTGACATTTTGAATGTAGATGTACAGCGTTTCCTTCAATACTTCCTGAAATGAAATTTTATTTCGTTTCTGTTTTTCGCTGCTTCTGCGGTGCATTTGAATTAGCACAGAGCCCCTTCCACTCACCGGCGGTGGCGTTTCTCTTGGTAAATTGCTGCTCGTGCTTTTGTTTAAAAGTGCATTTAGCAAACATCCCCTACAGTTATTCTAAACGCTTTAATAAACACCCTGAGTTCTTAATGCAGGATGTGTTTTTGATGCTTAATAACAGAGTACATGTTTACCTCTGCACTGGGCCGTGGATTATTGGGAATAGCTTGAAATAAATTGACTGCAGTGCCAGTCAGACGATGAAGTCACATCCTCGCTAAGCTTCATAATGAGAAAATATAATGAGCAAACATTCTTTATTAATACTCCTCTGTCTCACTGGGTAGCACAGGGAGTTAACATTTAGAAATACACATTCAGTTCCTGTTTAAGGTCCGTTTGATGTTTGTGTTGGGCAGCGGTTCTAATCCCAGAAATCTTTTCTTACATTTACATCAGGTTACTCTATTTTTAACCTTTGCTTAAAGGCACAGTGTGTAGGATTTTGTCAATTCTTTTAGCCGAAATTGAGATAATCACTAATGGCAATAATAAAAAAACATGTCTAATCATTGCAGACAAAGACCTTGTTTTATTATTTTTACCTTATAAAAAGCTGTTTAT
>NW_013952835.1:405753-407742 GCF_001266775.1 Austrofundulus limnaeus
GTTGAAAAACTGACTTTAAAAAATAAATCTGTTCTTTTTTTCTAATAAAAGGCTCAATAAAAGAAAAGTATTGGTGGTAATTTTTGACTGTAACTTTACAAGCGGCGCCCCACAGCTAATGTTCTGATAAAACGTGGTTCTGTTGGTCGTCTGGCTCAGTTTTTTATGAATCCTTTGGCAGCGCTTCACTCTGATGTGAAACTGACTTTGCTAAATGCGCCACAGCCAAGGACAGGCCTCCTCCTGCCTTTTGCAGCTGTTATTCACAGCCGCTGAAGCTGCCTTGGCTGCTTGGCAGGTGAGAGCACGTTTTTTTGGCCAAGTTCCCCCCGCGGGGAGTGACCTCCGAGTCTCCGACCTGGCCGACGCTCCCACCTCTGTAATGGCCATCATATCTCAGCCGTGATTTTCACACTCTCCAAAYGTCCCTCATTCTCTTCTCCTGTCCTTCCCTCTTGTTTTATTTCCCCTCACAGCAAGTTATTGTATAATTAGTTGTAATAAATATCTAGTTGAGAATGATGGATGGTTTTACATGACAACACATCCAGTTCACACAGCAGTTTCAGRAAAAATATCATTACAGAAGTTGCTCTTTTAGAGGTTTAATGATAACATGTTGTCCGTATTAGTGTTTTGTTTTTTTTGGCCTAAGTGAGCTGTATATTCACCTAAAATGACTAGCATGATAATAGAGTCAGGGTGCTGACTGAAGGCAGCAGCTTGGACAAACAGTGGAAGTACAGAACCGCCCGAGGCAGTCTCATCAAGCCAAATAATACATTTACAAACATTTTGTTCTCTACAGTACATTAAACTGCTCAGTTTGCCTGCCCGCTCCGTGAGCGTCCTAAAACAACATCAGTCAGTGTGACCGAGCAGAAAGAAGAAAAAAAAAGCTTCTCTAAGGTAAATAAGTGGCATTAATGCTAATGGTGGTRAGTGACCAATGTGTTTAAAATGAACCCAAGCAGAAACAATGATGTGTTCATAAGTTTCCCCTTATTGTTTGTTTTTCTCTTTTTAACAATAGTTTGCTTTAGGCCACGTCTGGGTCAGCGCTCTCAGCTTGTGGTGTGCTGAAGAGAAAAACAGAATATAAACGCTCAGTATCTTACCTGTCATAGAGAGCTTTTCAGTTTGGAAAAACTTTTTTTTTTTTTTTATGACTGAACAGCTAATCTGAGTTGGCAACTTTTCCATCATGTTTATTTTTATAGTGGTTCAGGCAAAATGCCAGAATACTTCCTGATGTTCCAACAGTATCTGCAGACCTTCTTGTTCTTGGGGTTCTTGTTGATGTTCCTGATGTTCCATTGGTTCTTATTTTTGTAGTTCCTGTTCCTGCGGTTCCTGTTTCTGAAGTTTCTGATGTTCCAGAGGTTGCTAACGTTGAGTCAGCACCTGTAGTTCCATTTCCTGCAGTTTGCGTTCTTGCAGCTTCTGAGGGTTTTATTCCGGATGTTCCTGCAGTCCTGAGGTTCCTAAACCGGTTCCTGTGGTTCCTGAGGTTTAGGTTTCACTGAGTCCTGTTCCTGTGGTTTCTGTTCTTGAGGTTCTTGCTCCTGCAGTTCCTCAGGTTTTGGTTTCTGCTGTTCTTGTTGTTCTTGTTCATGACGTTCTTTTTGCAGCAGGTTCTCAGGTTCTTGTTCCTGACGTTCTTGAGTTTCTTATACCTGTTCTTGTGGTTCCTGCGGTTCCTATTCTAGCTGTTCTTGTTCTCGTTGTTCTTGTTCCTGCGGTTCACACACATGAACAGCTCTGCCACACTGAATGTAGCTGAATCTCTGTAAACTTTATTGTGTTGTAGCCATTTGTGTGTGTTGTTTTGGCAGCCATCTTGAATTTAGCTGACTCCAGACGTTGCAGAGGTATATCTAACGATTACTTCCTGCAACTGAGACGTTTATTTTCTAAACATGATGTCCCAGTGGCTTTCAAACCCCAAAACACATTACGGCAAAGGCTGGTTCACCCCAAAGATCCGGT
>NW_013952835.1:408422-409987 GCF_001266775.1 Austrofundulus limnaeus
AAGAAGTCTCTTGGAGGAGAGACGAAACGTTTCATTAGAGAAGAACCCGTCCAGAAGACCTATACTATTTATTTTCTTTTTACTTCCTGCAAGTTTCATTTCTGGAGATTTTGACAGCAGTTGGCGGCAAAAACAAAACATTATAATTATTAAACATCCCTTTTGGAGATGTTAAGTGATTTTGGAGAAGCTCCATTTTGATCTAACTTAGTCAAACCAAAATGCTAATATTTCAGTTTGAAACTAAAGACCATCAGGCTTAAACATACAGTAAGCATGTCTTCTTGATTAAATTAAAGTAAAGTTTTATTTATATAGCGCCTTTCACAGAAATAGATTCAGAAGGTGCTGTACATTCAGGGAAGGGGGAGGGGGCAGTTCAGAAACACCCATTCAAGAAGACATACAAGACAAACATGGGAGAACAGGTGAAACCGGTCATGCAGCAAACACAGTTGCACTTCCTTTAACAACAGCTTGAAATACACAAAAGGAAAATTGAGTTAAACAACCCACGAGAGAGCAAGATTAAAAACTAAAAAAATTCAATTAAATTAAAAAAAAATTAAAATTACTGAAAGTTAAATTACTCCTGCAGGTTTATGTGTTGAAATTTAATGTCTGCAGGTTTATGATGTAGTGTAACAGCATTAATCTACGCATAAAAGTGTTAGTATGTTATGAGCATAGCTTGAAGCAGCAGCACAGATTGGTGGCTGTTTATGAAATCCGTCTCTCAAACAGAGAGAGTGCATCTTGTTTTTGCTTTTAGGTTGAGTTTGTGGTTTTGAGACTTCGATTCGAACGACACYGATCCAAGCGCAGCAGCAGCAGAAAAGTGATGCAGGAGGACGTTTGGCGTCAAGCTTTTCGAAATTGTCCTTGAAACTAGTAACAATGGCTTCAAGTGGAATGTGACACGTGTCTCGAAGGTCTGACAATATTAATCTATCTGCCAATCACCGCAGGCACCCAGTCCTCTCAGGAACCCCCGGAGTGTTTATTAATTAAGACGCTGTCACACTGAGCCCAGAAGGATTTGGTGCACAACAAGACAGTATCATTATCCTAGCCACTATGTGCACAGCCGAATGCCTTTTGTTATTACTCAAGTGACAGTTTTTACCTTGTTTTGTTTGGTAACATTTTATGCAGGGTTGGTTTTATGATATGATGCACTATGAATGCACCTGTCAGTGTTAGTCGTTCCACTGTTGTATCAGTAATGATCCGGAATAATATGAAAAACTTTCTTTTGCTGTTGACTCATCAGTAATAGACACTTTTTTACAGCGTTTGCTTTGGAAGAGCATGCAGACTAGAAGAATTCACTGTTTCTGGTAAAAACATCAAATTAAGATCAAACCCGGAATCACCCCACCTCTTAATCCTTCTTATTAGTTCTGCCTGTTTATATCATTTATATTATGAAATGGGGGGGTGAGATTTTATTGTTTACAAATATAACTAGAGTTTGTGAATGCTTATTGCTGAAAGATTTTTTGCTGAAGAAGCTGAAAATGTTTAAAAAGAAAAAAATAGTATAGGTCTTCTGGACGGGTTCT
>NW_013952835.1:411086-412738 GCF_001266775.1 Austrofundulus limnaeus
CGGAATAACCACTGGTTTGGGTCTGGGTTTGGGGTCTTCATTTTCACCTGAAGGTTGCATGGAATCCTGTCTGTGTTTCCTGTCTGCTGAAAATGTTTAGTAACAAAACTGTTCATGTCAGTTCAAGTTGAACAACTTTCATTCATTCTGAAAGTAGGAATGAAAGAAAAGTGGAAAAGTCAGAAGAAACTTTTCAAAAAATGTGTCAAAAAAAGCTCAAACAGAGCAGAAATGTGTCTAAAAATAGCAGAAACAAGTTGTATTTAGCAAATGGTAAAACGACAGTAAAAGAAAAGCTTACATTAGCAGCAAAACAAAGAACCAAAAAGTTGCAATTTGTGGTAAAAAGGCTAAAAAAAATGGGAAAATAGCTAAAGAGTAACTTGAAAATCCTAAATTTGCACAAAGAAGCTGAAAGCTTATTTGCTGAATTAAGCATTAAGAAGCGGAAAKGATTTAAAAAAAGTGACATTTGTAGAAAAAAGCTAAAATTAGCTGAACTTAGCTGAAAAGTAGCTTAAAATACAAAAAACTTCTTAAATTAGCATAAAAAGAAAGACACACAAACACAGAAGAATAACAGAAAGGAGCAGAAAGAAATAGCAGAAAAAAGGCTGAAATTGGCACCAAAGGAAGCTGAAATAAGGACAAAGAAGCAGAACCAGAGTAAAAGCTAAAAAGTACAAAGTAAAGATTTATAAACATTTTGAGGGGTTTTGATGTTAAAGACAGCTTAATTAATTTTCAATGAGAAAAATGTGGCCAAAAATCAGACGTAATTACACACTGACCAACACATCTGTTGTGCCATCAACTATAATTAACTATAAATCATTTATTTACCTTTTTTTTCTGTTGAGGTATTTATTTTTGAGATATTTTGTGTTTTTACGTAGTGATATCGCTAAGTTTGTCACTCAGTTCATCATAGAAAAAGACGTTTTAACACTAAAACAAAATCTCTACGGCTGAWTGTTGTCATATGTCAGGTTAGATAAACGCTGCATTCATTTGTCTCATTGCCAGAAATGAAAACATGATTTAAGCCAAAGATTTGGGGCACAAACTTGAGTTTGATGGTGATTTTGCAGTTTCTTTCACTACAGGCCCTGCCACACTTTAGACAACTTATAACTTGTGAACATTTTAAAGACATYTTTGTTGAAGATGGAACTAAAAATATCAGCTGGAAGCCTCTTTTAGGCGTGAACACACTGTAATGCTAACAAAATCATCAAATATATCAATTTTATTAGTAATTTGGATTTTAAAAATTGTCTAAAATGTTATAGTGTGACGGGGTCTTCATCAGGTGATGAGTGGGAATGTTCACATTTTGTTACTGATGCAGGAAGAGAACAAAGATATGAAGATCTCTACATTTGAAAATCAACATTTTGTAAGAGTCAAACATAAAACATGGAGGTAATAAAGACATGAATGTGAAAAGTTCCATTGACTGTTTATGTAAAGACATATTAATAAATTAGTACATATTGACTTCTTAAAGGCAAGTTTCAGTTTGTGGCTTTAACTAAACAGTTAAAGTAACACTAAGAAAAGGAATTTAGCTTAAAGAGTAACTTACCCCAAAATTAATTTTTTTTTAGCTGATAAACTGTCTAGAATGTGTCTAAAATGTTATATAGTAC
>NW_013952835.1:413882-415308 GCF_001266775.1 Austrofundulus limnaeus
ACCCGGACCGAACTTCAGTCAAACAAGACCCAACACTTTTATTCCTGATTTAAACTAGCAATCTTGTAAGCAGCTGCATGCTTTTATTTTTGTCTGTCAGGCTGTTGGAGCGCTCCTCCTCCTCTGTCTGAGGCTGGTGTGGGGTGAAAATCCTCCACCTCAGACGTTCAGTGATGTAACTATCTGCGATACTGTGGTCACTCTCCATGTAGCATCAATTATGCTAATGCTAGCTGCCTGTCACATTCTCTCGTCCTGGCCACACCTCCGCTCTCTAACCCCCCTCCCCTACCCACTTTGATGCATTTTTCAAATTTCGCCTTGGGGCGGAGTTATCTTTTCACAGCGGGGTAAGATACACTTTAAATCATAGTGGTGTAAATGTTTTTGTTTATACATTGTTGTAGTTTCACTGCTTTTTACCCTTATTTTCTGCAGAATGTCTTTTCTTTTTCACATGAAGGTGAGAGCCACTGAAGTTAAGACAGAGTGTGAGCCAACAGAATGAGTTTTCACAGCTGAGGGTTATAAAAGAAGAATCTGTTAATGTGACTCAATGACGAGGCCTTGGCAAAAAAAAGAAAAAGAAATGAGGTTACCTTCCCAAAGGGTTTCTCTGTTGCAGCTGATAATTGAAAATAATGTAAAAATAGTCATGGGCTGCGGACATGGGTTAGCTCTCTGAAGACAAAGGACGAAGGTCAAATTCTCCCCTTTTTACTTGAAATTTCATATGATTAATTAAAACAGCCAGAGTTGGTCGGGAAGCATGTTTAACACGAGGCATCGGATGTTCTACATTGATTTCTAAAATTAAATTAATTAGGCGACACGAGGAGGGTTCCTTAGGGTGAAGGAAACGAGGTCTACATATGTTACGTAAGATAAATGTAAATACAGTTGGGCTTCTGTTATATAAGCTGCTCAAGCTGATACCTTATTTCTTTTCCACACCTTTTTACAACCTCATCTTTTGACAGCTTGACATTATTATTATATTTTTTTCTTCCTCAAATCGGGTCATCTCAGACCTTCTGCAGACAGGGACAGTGGACAGACATTTTCAGGCTTCCAAATCCAAACGTTCACACTAATCAACTGTCAGGATTTCAAGTGSGTCACATGCAGGAGTCGGTTTCTCTGGCAACGACTGGCACGAGGAGCATGAGAGACATGAATCAATCTCATGAAAGGTGCAACGTTTACACAGCTACGATAACTGATTTGTAATGTTAATTTCATTTTAAGTGCAGTTGAATAGAAAATATTCCTGCTTGATCTTGAACACCACAAAAATCTGTGCTTCTACTGTAAGTCATCTCTTTGATTGTCTAAATCAGAGATTCTTAACCTGTGGGCCGCGAGCGCCTCCTTGAGGGCCTCAAAAAAACAACAGTTTTTAACTTTGGGCCGCAGAGGGCCGCGG
>NW_013952835.1:415318-416787 GCF_001266775.1 Austrofundulus limnaeus
ACTTTATCAAATTTATTTTTACAGTTTTTGTTATTTGAACCATATACATTAAATATTTTTGAATGTGTTTATTTTATGATCACAATTTTATTTATTGAATTGTCTATTTTTGTTGTTGTTTATGTTAAAAAATGTTATTTTTGTCTGTGAAGAACCCCTGGTCTAACTAATCATTGTAACATGAACRCAATCACATGATCCAGTTGGATTGAGTTAAAAAGGAGCATAATTACCCAACAATGCTAAACTCTTTCTGCTAATTAAACCACAACATACAAAACGAGGCTGTTGTACCCTCAATATAAGCCTAAAACAAACATCATAGAAAACTCTTGCCTGCATTATGTCCACTTAGAATGTTGCAATTATCCATAATTAGAAGCTTCTCCCCAAATGATATTGTTTCAGACTGCTTAATTATCAGTGGAGTTGGATGCATTCATGCGCTGCAGACATYATCAGCATGCAATTGCATTGTAACACAGTGCATAAAGATTTTTAAATTATTGTTCTTTTGAAGCTTTTTAAAAATATTGACAAATATGACAAAAGCAAATGTTTGTTCAACGAAGCATTTCATTATTTATTCACAATTTAATTACCGGCCAAATACTGGGCTAGTCCAGTCGGGTATAATCCAGCTCAGATCTCTTAACTGTGACAATGAGACACAGCACAGAAAGAAAGCTCTACTACCTAAAAGCACTGACATACATGAATATATTATCCTATTAGACTCCATATAATATCCCAGAAGGTGGAGTTAGAAAAGGAATAGCCTCCCCATAGAYTGACTCCAAAATAAAGTTCTGCCCCGTTCATGTAAAGGAAAGGGATTTGGCCCTTATTTAGTAAATAAAAAAAAGTTTGCTCTCTTTTTCTTGCCTTGCTTCTGTAAACTCTGGTCCCAAAAAAACACAACATGGCAGCTCCCGTAAACTGGATCCTGTTGGCTTCAATAGGAACAGTTGGTCTAGTATTGTATATTGATTTTCAAAAGCACCAATTTTCCACTTCCTGAACCCGTCTTAAAGGCACAGTGTGTAGGATTTTGTCAATCCTTTTAGCCGAAATTAAGATAATCACTGATGACAATAATAAAAATAAATGTCTGATCATTGCAGACAAAGACCTTGTTTTATTATTTTTACCTTATAAAAAGCTGTTTATATCTCCATGGTCGTGGGTCGCCACTACAGGCAGCCGCCATCTTGTCTACAAAGGCTCATGAAGGACAAACTGCGGTGGCGGTGTCAAAAACGGTTTTAGTTGTAATACTATAAATGTAATATTTGTTGTCTGTCATTGTAGCTGGGATAATTTTACTTATTAAAGCTCATAATTGTGGGAAAAGCTTAATGCACTTTAAGCTCACTCCTACATATTGTGTAGGAGTAAAATAAAAACAGTGATTTACATAAAAACACAATGAAAACATTGTGATCAGATTCTCTGTGATTTTTTAATAC
>NW_013952835.1:417206-419239 GCF_001266775.1 Austrofundulus limnaeus
TGATTCAACCACTCAACCACTAGATGTCGCTGAAAACAACAAATCCTACACACTGTGCCTTTAAGTATGGGACTTGGTAAGTCACAGTAAGAAATGTGGCACTGGTAGCTAGCTGCTAAGCTAATACGTAAGTGTAGACCTGAAGTCCGCTAGCAGTGGTTAGCAAACACAGTTGTCGAGTTAGCTTAAAGTTGGTTTGAAAAGTAGAGATGTACACTCAGAATTTGAGACATCACTATATTTCAATGCTGTTTTTATTTGCATTTTGAATAYTATGTAAAGTATATGTTATCCCAGTTGTGGACACAGTTCCCCTAAAGCACTAACGCACTAATAGGGGAACTAATTTCCTGATAAGTGCTTTAGTGCTTTTGCTAATTTTAAAATTTATTAGTGGATTAGCACTTGTTAAATTTATAGGCTAAATTTAAAAGCACTAACTGAGGTCTTTAAATATTATTGATCAACGTTAATGTTAACAGCTGAGGGTAAAAGCTGTCACACATGTTCATGTGTATCACTTAATCACTAGGTGACATATTGACCATATATGAACTGAAATAAGGCTGTGGAATATCAATGATAGACTTAAAGAGAGCAACACGTGACTCATGTTGTCTGTTGAAGAATGTTCATGTGTTGACTGGCTTATTTTAGTGCTTTAGAGTTAGCGTTTGATAAACTTTCAGTGCGTTAGTGCTTTAGAATTCGGGGACCCAAAGATCTGAGTTACTGCTTTAGGGCTAGTGGCACTAATTTTTAGATTAGTGCCGTGTCTTTAACGAGATGAAAGCAGCCAATGTCTTAAGAAATCTTCATTAGAAAACCTAAAGGACAAGTAGTTATGAGCATTTTTTTGACGAAGTTAAGATTTTTGGTAACAAAATGAAAAAAGTTAAGTCTTAATGTTTTATTTTATTTTAAATAAAGTCACCCAAAGTCTAACCAAGTATATTTGAAGYTAGGGGTTTGGAAAAATTGTATCGTGAACAGTTAATCATCAGGAAAATCAGTCAACAGTTAATATTTTCCTCTTGGTAATTACTGACAGGAGGGGGCTACCCGACACGTCAAAACCGGATGCAGATGGAACCTGGATAAGTGTCAATATGTGACGAGTTGGAAGTGAGAATGTGCTGGATTATTGTGACGATTAATAAATGACAATGGMACTTGCATATTTTGGACACTAAATCAGTTACCCAATGTTTTACAACTATATTTATAAATCATCAGCAAAGTTATCTTCTTCATTTTAGCAGGTTCAAATCGTAAGCTGTGCATTACAATCCACAGGCTCACATACGAGCTCGATAGTGAGAGTTGAAAAAGTCATCACGTGTCACTAATWGMAGTTATTGACGAGATGAGAACAAGGAGGAGCTCATCATATTTTTGAAAAGTGTAGAAGATGCACGACAACTAACCATCCCAAGCCCTAAACTTAACTTCTATTATCCCTAATAATCCTGATTCCTAAYATTAACCACGGACCCCAACCCAAAGAGCCCATGTGGTGTGTCAATATGTGACGAGTTGGGAGTGACAATGTGCTAAATAATCGTGATCAGACAAATGCCWCAATTACTTGGGATTAATTGTTTGCCAATATCAACCAGCCCTTTTTTAAGCCTTCACTAAGGCAGGGGTTCTTAACCTTTTTGACCTCGGGGCCCAATKTGTTGAACATAAAGTGGCACGAGGCCCAGTCAGACATTACCAATGTACGAATCAGAATGATAATTATTCTAAACTATCATAACTATCATAACTGAGAGTCTGTTAGTGTAAAGCGCTTTGGGGTCCGGAGGGACTTGAAAAAGCGCTCTATAAGTTCAGTACCATTTACCATTTACCATTTACCATAACTAAATTAAATACACTTACAGTTTAAAAGWAAAACTCCTGTCAAATAATCACAAGACATGATTATGACAAACATTTTTATATTGTAACCTGCCCATAACAATTATTTGAACAAATACAAAGGTCAGTCAACAGACAGGCTTATCAGCACAAAATATATATATTTT
>NW_013952835.1:419365-422767 GCF_001266775.1 Austrofundulus limnaeus
ACATCTGAGTGGCGCACTACTGCTAGTAGTGGTGAGAAAGTGTATTGCACCTTATTCAAAATCAATGCTGTCCCACAGCAACATTGGCAAAATTGGGAGGCAACATTAGCAAAGTTAAATATTGAAGAAATTAGGGCTGCACGATATTAGGAAAACCTGCGATGTGCAATAACAGTGCTTAATATTGCGATGACGATAAGACTTGCGATAAATGAACAAATACGAATGTATGTACTGTTTATCTTTCTGCTCTGGGTTCAAAGCCCAAAAAACAAACTAAAAGAAACTAATCATTTCCATTCCAGCCTAGTTTTTTTTAATTGACCAAATACACGAATGGCTCCATTTGATTGGTGAAATATTTCAAGCTTCCATCTGAATGACAAAAYGCATAAATGCAAACTTTTGAGTTRTATTGCAGTTTACGCAGTTGTTGCGATATGCATATTGCACACGCTATTWTCGCGATGRCGAYAAATTTTCGATATATTGTGCAGCCSTAGAAGAAATATTGCCATGGTGTAAATGAAGTTTTTAATGTATGAATGGCAAGGCCCAAATTTTCCCTGCTCATAACCCAGAGCATACCACTTCCTGTGCTGYGCAGCCTTCTTTTCTTTCCTCCCATCTTTTCACCGAGAAAATAACAAATTCTTACTCAGCTTTTGACTTGGACCAACATCTCTATTGTATCTAATTATTGTGGTGGGCAGGCGAAGGTCATTCTGACTGATCAGCAGCYACAGTAGGCGTGATCAAAGTCGCTCACAAGTGTCTGTTTTTCTGCTGCCAACACGTTCACTTCAAAAATGTGCTCTCTAATACRTCCTGCGCTGCGTTGACAGATGTCATTAATCAGCGTTACCCCACTCACTTGTCAGCAGCGTTAACTTTGTGTCAGATTGTTGTGTATTTACAATCCATTACCAAATATTTAATACAGAGTAAGAAAATCTTTAATACGAACCRTGTCTGTGATTGACACAAAATGTTATTCATATCCTTTCAAGGTCTCAAGCATTTACTCAGCAACACTTCAAAAGCTTCCAGAACACACTGAGTGGGTGCATGATTAATGTCATTTACCGCTAACCATCCTTACTCGCTAATGTACGCACTGTAATGCACTCTAACTCTCAACTCTCTTGGGCTTTAAAAGGCTTTCAAGTTGTTGTATTTGATTTCTGCAGGATTTTTAATGTGCCTACTTTCCAGTGGCAAACCGCAAATGCTTTAGCCCCCGCTGCCTCGCATTAACGCTGCCTCTAAAGCTGTTGTGAGCCTGATTGAGCAGTCCATCTTTCTTTTTTTTCCCCCACTCTTCTTAACTTCTTCCAGGCTTAGCTCATGCTGGGAAGGAGAAATCAGAATCAGATGACTAGAGCTTATGGAACTGTACGCAGTCGTGTCGAGCCCTAGTGCTGTACAATTCACAGATCTAGTGTGTAGACAGAGGTGTAGAGATGATAGGAAGGAAAGGAAAGTAATAACGAAAGTTTTAAGTGTCTGAGTTCCTCACTGCGAGCAAGATCAGTCGAACTTTGAAGTTGGAGAAACATTTCAAAATCAACAGCCTCTCTAATCTACCAACACAACAGAGAGTTGCGAGCCGAAGGGACATCCAAGGCAACTTCTGAATTGTCAGTTCACACACAAACACTCGCACAAACTCCTACCCTCCATGTAAGACTCGCTAACAAACACTAACAAAACCCCCAAAAGACGCTGCGCTTTCATGCACAAATGTGTCTCCACATGCAGGCTGCAGAAGACAGAGTTGGATTTGTTGTCAAGACATCACAAAGACAAAGAACCAGCCCTCCTCTTGGGATGACTGAGTCTGATCAAAGCRAAGCTTTGTTCCAAGTCTAGATCGCTTTTCAACTTCTTAAACTAATGAACAGTTTATTCGGGCTAATGAAGTCATCAGCGGCTAGCAAAGCTGACGCTGTTTGTTTTGACAGCGGCACATTCTCAGAATAGTATCGTTAAATGTCGTCTCACAAGCCTGAACAGTACTGAGGAACAAAAAAGAGGAAAATGATTTCACAGCCCCCCTCAAGAACAAGCACGTCAAGGATAATCAATGTCCGCGTGTCTTTGGATCATTTCGTTTCTCCCGTATGCCAGTCAGTCCTGACAAATGTCAGATGCAGAAATGTACAGATGATCTCCCTCCCACGTTCTCGGAGCTGTAACCGTGCTTTCCCGCCGTCCTCAGCACTTAACTYGGCCGTACTGTTAATGTAAACTAAAATGTAACTGCCAGTGCCTATTAGTTTCAGACTGCTCAGCAGTCATTACGGTGCACGTAGACGGGTCACTGAGACACCGTGTGCAGCTGGCTTTGGTTTATACTGGCTCAAACTCATGTAATTATTCTTGTTCAGACAGTGAATAATCCGAAAATGAGCAAATCTGCGATGTGTGATGAACCTGTTTACGCTGCAATTATGATGTGAAATACATTTTAATATGTACAGTATTTGTTCCATTTTGTGACTTTTATTCTACATAACAGTTTGACAGTAAAAMGCCAATTTTGTCATTCAGTGTTTGAAATGAACTTGCATGTTATTGTACAGCTTTCATATAGATGCTAACAGCATGCTAGCATAATTACAAGCTATTTATATGGATATGGTACAGTATTTGTATAAGGCTGATGGGTATTCTTTGGTACAACTGGTTTTATGTGAGCTACAGTGTTTGTTTTTGTGAAGATTAGCATTGCTAATCATCCTCAAGCTCCAGAAAGGTTGCAATGTGTGTGATGCCCTTTTGGATTTAAAATTTGTCAGATGATCCTTGACATTTTGTAGCTAAATGAAGGGGATCCATTTCTGTAGCAGGAACACAAGTTGATCAGTGTTCAGTGTTCCTTGATGATGAAACACACTAGAATGGCCACAGACGGCGCTAGGGTAGTTGCCGCCCATCAACTTATATACAACACGTGACCGGCTGTAGTAGCGGCGGCACTAACTACAACAGTCTGGATTTAGCATTACTGTACATAATTTACAATTATATTATCAAARGATTACAGAYAATGTGTKMCACTGATCCAGYTGCTGTTAATCTAATAGTTTCTTTGTCGGCTGTGTGCTCGGTCACCATTTTTGCTGTCACCAGTGGTGGGCAGCGCTAATCCAAAAATTAGCTCCGCAATTTCTAAAGCACTTATGTAAATATTTAGGTCCGCAACCTCAAAAGCGCTCTTGCCATAGAAAAACTATCAGAAGCTAATTTTAAAGCACAAGTTCAATTTGACACATACTAGCTGGCAATAATTCACGTACAATATTTGCACAACACTGCCAACTAGCGATGTATGAACCAGTTTAATCCTACAACTGCCGATTGCTGGAGATGTGATTTCCTGAAACAGACCTTTGGCTC
>NW_013952835.1:429694-431240 GCF_001266775.1 Austrofundulus limnaeus
CATTAATAAAGTAATTTTAAAACTGTTTATTGGAAAACTGAAGCGATGCATTCTGGGTACATGACGGATTTGATTTGTGACAGGAAACGAAAGTACGCAGTACAGGAAACTATTTTCCCTTCAAAATAAGAGCTTGGATTTTAAAATTTTCCATGTAGTTGCTCCAGTTGACCACTAGATGTCTGTCTTCATCTATCAACATCTTTAAATCATTTCTGCRTCTTTAACCCCGTTGCTTCGACCAATTACGTCAAGTATTGAGCTCCAGCGTTTCAATTTTTTAAAAGGAGCTCCGATTGTAAAGTAAACAATAAATCAATACATACAAAATTTTAGTCTTGATTTCAAACGTTAACTGTTTTAGCTGGGACAGGGAGTTCTAAACTTTGCCTTCTTGCTGYGTAAGCAGACACAAAGCATTGTGGGAAATGAGAACCTTGTCCGAGAGCAACAGTCAGCAAGGATGTATACCCTCTCAATAAGTATGTTTATCTGGGAGGGGTGCTGTTGGATAGATCATGTTTTGTAATTCATTGACAGCCATACTTTCCGCTGTTCAAGATAATGACTGGTAGATAATTATGTATTAGCGGTAGTGCATTTTAATTTTAGAAAGCGCAAATCCGTTTATGAATTATAAAAACTAGTAAGATCGCTAAAGTGCAAATGAAATATTTAGGTCCGCAATTATCGGATTTGCGCTTTAACGGGCTGGTGCCCACCACTGGCTGTCACAGATGCTAACAGTGGACGGGATGTGCAGGGCTCACTCTAGTGTTATTTAATTCTATGTTGCCGCCATCTTGCTTGAAACTACTRTCATTGCTGTAATATGTTTTTGTAAAGCCACAAATTCAAACCTTGTGGTCTTTATGCTGCCAAAACCTCAAAAAATAGCCTTAATTACTTCAATGAACATCAGAACCAGAATACTTTATTGATCCCTGGGGAAAATTACAGGTATTACAGCTGCAACCGTTCAGATCAGAGAAATGTGAAAAGAAAGAAATAAACACACTACAATCAAATAAGTATAAACACATTACAAAACAAGCACATTTATGTACATAAACAATGTACAATAAAATAAATAGAAATATTAAGAAAATGTGTACAGCATGTAACGAGAGATGATTTTGCTATATTGCACGTTTGATGAGTGTCATGGGTAAAATACAGTAAATTAAATATCAAATAAAGACTAAAAATAATATAATGTACTACTAATGTAATGTATTAATGTAAATGTAAATGTACAGATGATCTACATATATCAAAGGCATATAATATTTATGATCTATCGTCATGCTGAAAGTAATTAAGGCTAGCACCTACCAAGATGGTCGCCAAATTCTTACCTCGGCAGCATAGATTGTTATTTAGCTTTCCATTCCATTGTATTTCTATTTCAGTGACCGAGCATATAAATGTGTAGAAGTTTGTACAAATATTTTTTTGAATATTAAGTTAAAGGGGCAATATTATGTGTTTTTCAGGCATACATTTAAATACTATACCATAATAAAGTATCTATGTCACCTTTAGC
>NW_013952835.1:433789-435543 GCF_001266775.1 Austrofundulus limnaeus
CGTCCAGAGGACCTATACAATTTTTTTTCCTTTCTGTAAAATCTATCATTTCTTCTTTTTTCAGATTATACTGAAGTTTAAAGTGCCTGTGACATCAAAGTTTTTGTAATAAATATGAATGTGTTTTTTGTGGATAATAACATTGTTAAAATATCTCGCCTCTGACATGAACAGTTGTTGAGATATTTGCATGTGAAGTAACAGGAAGTGATGTCAAAGGGGAATGTCTGCATGTAAACATAGTTTGCTACAATGGCTAACAACACACTATAGAGTTCAGAGTTTTTTGGGATTATTTTGAGTCACTGTCAAAGAGAAAAGATGAGTCAGAGTTCAAATAATATAATAAACAAACACTATGGAGTTCCCCTTTGATGTCACTTCCTGTTATACTTTGTCTGAGCCAAGATCTGAAGAAAATGCTAGTTGCCAGTCAAAATGATTAAAATCACATACTTATGACAATTTTATTTATATAAAGATGTTTTCCTTGACTTTTTGTATTTTTGATTGAATGTCACAGACACTTTAAAACAAAGGTTTTGTGCAATGAGTCATTTTTGAGACACCAAATTTTGGCTCATTATCTGTTAAACTGGCAGAGTTGTGGTTATTTGTGTTTTCTTAAGTCAGTTAGTTGCGGCAGCCATCTTGAATCAAGCTGACTCCAGAGGTAATGAGTTCCAGATGGACCTCCAAAAATAACTTTCTGCACGTTTCATTAGAATTGGTCCAGTTTTAGATGGATGTTGGCGTGACAGACCCTSCACAGAAAAAGATTTGATTCTTTTATTAGTAACAATTGAACTTTTATGCCAACACGCTGACATTGTGTTTACATTCAGCTTTTGTATTCTGTTTGCTTCACAGCCAGTGATAATCCCACCCAGAAAAGAGCTTGTAAGTGGTGTGTAAATGCTGCATTCAGGGTCTGTGCGACTTCACCGTTCACCAAACTCATCCTTCATCGGTCCTCCAGTAAAATATGGGCGGTGGAAGACTTTGACTTGTGCCAGAACGTGACCTTTGCCTCTGAAAGGAGTCATTGGTAACCCAATTAAAGGCAAATGTCATGCTGGTAATTGCGTCTCGCAATGTGAATCATTTGCTGGGGGGGGGGGGGGGGTCTGAACCAAATGATCTGTGGCTCTGAGGACCTGCACGGTCTTATTCTCATGCACTGTCTTCATCTGCTCACGTCTATTTTGAACTCATGGCCCATTGCATGAAGGAAAAGACGAGCGATAAAGTTTTTACTCATGTGTTAGTCTGTACCGTATCTCCAGGGGTGGTTCTAGGGGAGGGGCCACAGGGGCATTGGCCCCTGCTGAAATATGATTGGCCCCCCTGAAGTGCCCCTGTCCTCCTGTCACTCATCTGTCCTTTGCCCAAGCGATGATGCAGGGTGCAGTTCTATGTCTAACCACTAGGGGCACCGATGAGTCAAATAGCATGAATCAAGCTGACAGAAGTCTTTTTGTTTTCTTAAAATTTGAACAATCCTGCAGAAAAAGTCTTTCAACTCACAAATGATGGCTGGATTCTCTCACATGCTATGTGTTTGAGACGATTTTATCTATGTACTGTAAAATGCCTGTAAAATTGGTAAGGAGAATTTAATGCAAGCTGTTTTAAAATTACATTACAAGTGTTTAAAAGTGTGACTAGTAAAATATATATAATATATAATACCATACCAAAAACAGCGAGTTGTGTGCAAGGATGTTTAACAAATATTTGGCCCCTCTATGAAT
>NW_013952835.1:445058-463080 GCF_001266775.1 Austrofundulus limnaeus
ATACGACAGGTCTGGACCACTCGTGAAAATCTTGGAATACGAAAACATTGGTGAATGCCACAAATTCTAAATCACTCGTACGCACAACTTAAGAACAAATCTGTGTGTAGAAACGGTTCTTGCATGAGGCCCAATATCTTAATTGAACATTTAGTTATTAAGTCCGTATCAGGTCAGGAACAGAAAAAAAAAAAAACTCTGAGGCCTAAAAGCAGTCCCGTCCCCCCTGCAGTGTTTGATAATCTTTCCCTTCAACACATTTCTCTTTCTCTCCCGTGCTCGTGAACCGTAAGACAGAGTCTCAGAGGGACGTCTGGCAGGTATTCAAGTACGACACGTTTGTCGTGGACCCAAGGTCCAATGAAGGAGGCGGAAAAGACATGATTAGATTTGCTTTTTTACCCGTTCTGATTCCCAGGAAATTATGCTAAATTATGAAATGGTGACGATTCCTGCAAATGTCCTAACGCGTTTGCTAACGGTGCTAATATCTGAAATGAATGAGTAAGGGTAGTGGTCATGGCCAACAGGCTGCGCCACATTTATTCAGTAATARCGTCGCGCAGAGTTATTAGAATGTGTTGAGGATTGAAAATGAAAAAAGAAAATTACTTTTTCCCTCCGGCAGGTACGGCGCGGGGTACGTACTGCTCGTTGTGTATGAAGTTTTAGTGTAATAGCATCTTGGGCTTGTTATCTAGATTGTCTATTTCTCCGTGCTAAATGCAAATGGTGAAACAGATTCAGGCACAGATGGCTGCTCCGCCGCTGTCCTGCAGCACAGCAGATGGGAGGTCTCAGCTTCACAGCCTCACATTCATTTTGCTCTCTGTTCCAGTTGTAAATCAAAGTTGGGGTTCTCTCTCCGTCCTCCAATCTCTCTCCCCCTGACACGTTCGTTTAAAGCGTCCTTCTCTTTTAGTTAGCCGCAGCAGCACCTCCTGCAGCTTCATAAGCTGGGAGGATTAGCATTTTCTGTGTGAAAGCTGAGGAATCATCCAGTCTCATGAAACTGGTTGTAGAAAATTTAAAAAATAGTGTTTAAAAGGAAAATTGAAGCCGAAATCCACAACTGCAACAACTGAAGGCCAAAACCATAGCTAAAAGCTAAAACCATTAGTACAGTAATTAAAAAATAGAATAAGTCTTTATAAGTTTAAATTAGCAAAACATTAGTTAAAGCTAAAATCAGCTCAACAGAGGCTAAAACCTAAAATTATAACAGCTACAAAAGCCTAACATCAGCAAATTTGGATTTCAAAGCTAACGTTAGTAAGCCAGTATAGTAAAAGCTAAAATTAGATAAACAAAAGCTAAAATTATAACAGCTACAAAAGCCGAACATCAGCAAAAAATAATTGTTTTTTAATTAAATTAATAAACTATATTAAAAAAATTGGATTTCAAAGCTAAAGTTAGTAAGCCAGTATAGTAAAAGCTAAAATTAGATGAACAAAAGCTAAAAATATAAGAACTGTTGCAAAAGGCTTAAGTTAGCAAGGCAGTAGGTAAAAGTGAAATTTAGATAAACAAAAGCTAAAAGTCAAAATTATAAAACCTGTTGCAAAAGGCTGACATCAGCAAAATAGTATTTTAAAGCTAAAGTTAGCAAAACAGTAGGTAAAAGTTAAAATTGGATAAACAAAAGCTAAAATGATAAGAACTGTTGTAAAAGGCTATATTTAGCAAGGTAGTAATTCAAAGCCATGATCAAAATTAGCCAAAACAAGGAGAAATAGTAGCTGAAAGGCAAAACAGTAGCTCAAGGCTATAACGTGCCAAGTGCTAACTGAATGCTAAAACAGTAGCCGAAGGCCAACACAAGCTAAATGGTGGCTGRATACCATAACAACAACTTAAGGTCAAAACAAGGAGAAAGGTAGCTGAACAAACAATGTGGCTAAGGTCTAAAACAGCCAAAACTAWAACTAAACCATTAATTTAAAACAGCAGCTACAAGCTAACACTATGAGAACAGTAGCTAAGTCAAAATCAGGGGAAGAATAGCTAAAAGCTAATAGGAGAGCCACAATGAAAAACAATAAGCTGAGGATTTTGTAAAGCTCTATTTCTCAGTATATGCCTTATATGAATATATAATGTAAATACAATTAAAAAGTACAAAAGTTAAAAAAAATCATCATAGCCGTAATCTGCTGAAGGAGCTGAAAAGTTCAATAGCAAAACAGCTGAAAGTTTGCTGAAGTAGTTGGTCTACAAACTGTACAGAAGAATCTCTAAACAGGAAACACGCTGAGTCATCACTTACCCTGATGTCTGAGCAGCAGTTTTGCAAGTTAAGATGATGTTTTATCTCATAATTACACAGCTGAAGAGAAGCTGTTTAAGAACCGAGCCGAGACGCGTTCTGTTGTGTTGTTTTGTGAAATGAAACAACCCTCAAGAAGTTCTCAGACCTCAACAGAAAACCGCACCTGTTGGAAATTTATTTCGACAGAGTGAAAACACAAATCCATAGCTTGTCTGAACAAGCGTTGGGTGAAAACAGTAAAAAAAATAAATAAACCTTTTCATTTATTGTCAGGGCTTAACCTCAGAACTGCTGCTGCATTTCACTTCAGATAAGAGACGGGGAGTCTGGCAATGCAGCCATGGTTCTTTCATGTGTTGTTCCAACCTGTAATTGCTTGTTTTCATGAAATTTCTGGAGAAAGGTTAAAGTGTTAAATCTTACAGTTGCTTAGCTTTGTGTTAGGTTATCAACTAAACCAGCAGAAACACAAACAAGAGGTAGCTGGCTGGTTCTAATCTTTGAGACCAACACAAGAAAGCAGATAAAATATCCAGAGTTGAAGCTTTGAGCAACAAAAACAGGGTTTATATTGATGAGTTAGACCTTTAGAAGGTGGGTTCTGTGGAAAAGTAATGAACAGTTAATATGTTGCTTGTTGTAGGATTAGTGTTGGGGTTAAACACACAGGAGGAATGCTGATTATTTTGGACAGGACTGAGAAGCTAACAGCTAACAAACTGAGTTGTGTCTTCTTAAAACAACTCCAATCTCGAGGGGGGTTAGTGTTTTTTTGTTTGTTTGTTCTTTGTTTGTGTTTTATGTTAAAAATAATAAAAAAAAACTTTGAAAAAATATAATAAAAAATAAAATAAAAAAACCAACTCCAATCTCAAAAATTACCCATCAATTTCATCGGTCATGTTTCATTAAATTCTAAGGTTATTAGCAAGTATGAGTTGGAGCAGCTAGCTTTAGCACTTGTTGCTAAATCAAGAGATAAACTGCCGAATTTTAACAAACGATGTATCGATTTGATGCTTTTGAAGCTCTTTATTGCGGCTCGTTTTACCAGTTCAGGTCACATGTGAAATATTTTCTGCCTCCATAACCATTTTTAGGCCAGTTTTGACCATTTCTGTTGTA
Source organism: Austrofundulus limnaeus (assembly GCF_001266775.1). Lineage (NCBI taxonomy): Eukaryota > Metazoa > Chordata > Actinopteri > Cyprinodontiformes > Rivulidae > Austrofundulus > Austrofundulus limnaeus. The sequence goes on from NW_013952835.1 coordinate 448,456, forward strand.
ACTAACATTAACATTTTAATATTGAATTTGACCATTTGTGATCATTTTGATGTGGCACGACTTTGGCTACAACTAATACTCTGGTAATAATGATTTTGATTAAAGTTGCGAAATTTTTTACCATGATTGTTTTAAAAAACTAGTCGTAGTTGTAGATTTATTGAGTCCAGTTCTCCATTGGTGTCAAGTATGTCGTAACGGTCAAGGGTTTAATTTTAGGTCTACCATTGTGGTGGTTGCACGTTATTTTCAATAAACTTACATTTTTGACATTGTTAATGTTTTAATTAGGTCAAAGTTTCCTAAAGACAACAATAAAGTTGTATCTGTGTGTTTAACCAGGTCATTTCTAATGTGTTGAGCAAATGATGTCATTTTTTTGTATTTGGGGGGGGGTTACAGTCACTGGATCAAATTATTGTGGGGGTCATAACGCCCCCTCCACAAGTTATGCCTGTGGTAACAGTGTTTAGTGTTTTTAAATGTTTTTTGTTTAAAATGTGTGATTTCAAAGCAGAAGAAATTGATGATTAAACCTGTGTAGGGGTCACCTTCAGTGAAAAAACGAGATTTACTGCCTCGAAGCAGGCCTCGGACAGGCCTGACGAGAGGACAGGAACTCTGTCACAAACTGAACTCTATTTTAGGCTATGACAGGTCATTTCAACCCAGAAGAGAATTCCTCAGTTCTCTTAATCAGATAATGGACAGAACAATCTCTTCTGTTAGTGATTCATTTGTTGTTTAACTAAGAATGTTTATGCATTTGTTAAATCATGAGAATGACTGTCACAACAAAAAGTGGAACCACTTCTACTCTTTTATCATGCCTAAAAGACTAATAATGGTATAAAAACAATCAGAATCTCATTACAATGTTTTCATTGTGTTTTTATGTAAATCACTGTTTTTATTTTACTGTGAACACAGTAATATAATTGTGGATTTTTCCTGAGAAAATCTTTCATTCATGTAGACTAACAGAAAGGTTCAAACTGATTATAAGACAGAAATGTTAATTAATCATCATAAATGTTTTGCAGTGATTTCTCTTAGAGTCTATCAGAAAAAAGCTAAAGAGGTTATCATGATGTTGTTGAACAACCACAGAATTTATCCTTGACTGGTGCCTGGCTGGCAAGTCTTTATCTTTCTTTCTTTCTCTGACCCATCTCTACGCCTGAGGGCGGAACCAAAGATCRTCCGTTTCCATTACTAACCACAGACGTCTTTGGGAGACACACTCTTCTTCCTGTCTCCAACTAGGAAGAAAGCTGAATTTCTCTCTCCGGAGAGAATCAGTTTGGCTTGTTAGGTCTTTCCCATGAGCTAACTAGGGGAGATCTAACAGCCGGGACTCGGCACGCCAGCCAGTCCCACCCCGAGGCTTCAAGTCTCTAAGTGTGTTTTTAACTCCCGAGGGGAGATTTTATTTTGAAAGAAGGAACCGGATGTGCAGCTTGAATCTTTCTGGCTTGGACTGAAACAGACAAAAAGTTACCTGGAAAACACCTTTTTCGCCAAGGACCAGTAAGCGAGCCAATAAAATTTCCCTGACTGATCGGAGGTGAGACAGTTCCTACCCAGGGGGTGATTTACGAAGTCATCACCAGGTAAAGCTGACGTGTTCAGGGTGACGTGTCATGTGGAAATCTAAGTGACCAGAAGGGACGTGCTGATCCGGTTGACCACACTTGGTTAAAGTAAAATTAGTAGTACCCTACTAACCTTACTTTCCTCCTTTTCTTTGTTCTTTATTTGCCAAAACTTAAGCTAAAAGTGCCAGTAAAATTGTTTGGTTGTTAACAYCAGARCTGAYGTTTTACTGYTCTATAKAAGTAATCTGASTTGATGTGAATTGAAATTCGGACGCGGATTTTCATCTCATTTAACTTTGACACCTTTTATAGGAATACCCACAATTAAGTGTACCTATGATTTGTTCAATTTGTGTAAATAAATGATTGCATAGTCTTTTATGAATCAACTTGAACTCGTCTGAACGTTCACTTATTGTGTCACTTTTCACTTCGCACAGTCAAGATATTAAAAGTAATGAGAAAATACCTTGGTAAAACTTTCCTCATAACCTGGTGTAKGAGAGATGTGGGAGAAGCTTAATGTCACCTTAAGCCCACTCCTACACCTGATGTACGAGCAGTAATTAATATAACTCAATTTCTTAAACAAACTAAAGTTCACAAGTTATTTTGCAAAATATTTGCAGGAAAATGAGAAAATAACCCGGATAGATAAGTTCAATTTCAAATTCTGAGTTAAAGAAAAATATTTTCAGCGTATTTTTTAAAAAAAAATGTTGTACATGAACTGACAAAGTAGCTTTTTTGATTTAGAGCAAAATATTTTAGTGTCTTAGTAATTTATTACTCTGTAGTATATTTAGAGAGCATTTGTGTTTATTACCCAGAGATTCACAATCTTGACTAAACCACCAACTTTTGAGGCAAACTAAAAGATGTGTTCTTACATTTAGTTGGCAGATGTTTCAAATCAAAGCCCAGATGAAAATGAGTAATTTCTAAAGATAAATACGACTAAGGTTTTAATATTAAATGTACAATAAGAGGAACTTTATATTACAACTGCCTGTCAGACACTTTATTTTGGCGTTTTTGCGAGTCTCGCTGAGCCACAAGGCAGCTAAAGATCTGTCAAAAATGCCACAAACAAATCCCTATAGTGTGGCATTAATGTGTTAACATCTGTTTTGAAAGCTAATACTGATGAGCCAAGTCTGAAGTGAGAAACGAGTCATGTGGCGTCACGCGTTGCTGCTTCTCAGCTGTCTTCGTCTCGCCGCTGAAGCAGTGACAGAAAACCGGGGAGCGTATTTTTCAATTAAACTGTTTCTGGTGAGTAGAATAAATGTTATTCCTCTAGAAAATCAGTCTTTCTTATTGAGCGTGAGGACGCGGTGTTGAAATGTATTGCTGCCTTCAAAAATCCAATGAAAGATCTCAACTACACTGTAAAAATTCACATATTTATACTCAAAAATCCGTAATTTCACTGAAAAGAATAATTTCTGTGACAACTGCAAAGCTTTTATTAGAATTTTTTGTTTAAAATAAGTCCTCACTGGATGATTTTTTTAATTTTATGCCTAATTTGGATCAGAAATCATTAAACATTTGAAATAAATTCTTACTTATTCAAACAGTTACATGGTAAAAAATGGTTTAAAGGGCATTAGATGTGAAGAAGAGAAGAAAAATTATGAATTAAACATCGTAAACAAGCAAAAGACAGACACGTGATTACGCAATCACCCACCCTTCGTGGCAGCAGGTAATAAATACACGACATATTGACTTAAGTGAACTTATCAGCAACTCCTACTTTCAGCCGGTCACCTCTCAGTGCTYTCAGAGGAGATGAAGCAGCAGATACATGAATCTATCCGAGAAATTAAATGCTATTTGCTCTGGATGAGACGTTAACCGAATAATTCTCCTGCACCGCTCATTAGCATGGGCAGTACCGTCCATGGAGGAGAGAAAATAAAGGTGATTGAAGTCCAAATTAGAAATTAAAACCGCATAAGTGCGAGGCAAATAAACAGGCCCCTCTTTTGAATTCAGCTCGATAAGGAGAAAGTCCTGAACAACCAGAAGAAAGCAGCTTTGCAKAATAAAACAAACACAGCGAAATATCAAAACCAGGGGGAGAAACCAAAGTTTTATTTACCTGCCACCATTATCAAGAGTTACTGTTAGTTCGCCTCCTTACAGTAAAGCAATGATAATCTTTCTGACAAGTCTGGCATTAGTCAACACCTCTGGCAAAGCAACGCTCTGCAGAACATGGCGTTGGCTGCGAGTGTGATCCATCTACCAAAGCCCTGCCATCGTCCTATCTAATTCCTTATGTTGGAGAATAAGAACACCATGTTTCAGTTTTAAAACATGGAAGACATTTATCTGTTGAAGTGCAGACCATTGTTACGAGTTTATTTCAAAGGAGCAGAGTTTGACATTAACCCATCGCAGAAATCACGTTTTAAGTGGGGGAAGTCTTCGTGATTACATTCCTGGATATACTGTGAAAAGTATAAGTACTGTGGTTGCTACTCTCAAGAAAAGGTTCTGATTGGAAGAATATCCAAAACATACAAGGCAGTGTTAAGATCAGGAATGTGTTGAGCTGAACACAAACATCAGATCTGAGTAGTGATAAAGTCACTTTTTTTGTTGATGGGTAAAAATCGCAATTGGTGCCTGAGCATCTTTAACTTCCAGGCCTGTGTATCATGGTTATGGTGACTGGGGATGGATAAAGAACCCACATGAACAGGCACTTACCAGGGCCTCGTAAGTGGGGCCGTTGCTCTCCCCAAAAAGACACTGGTCTTTATGCAAACCTTCACATCCATCAGATGAAGGACACGAGGTTAGAAACGCTCATGGTACATTTACACCAAACGCGTTTTGAGCATCAGGAGCATCTGGTTTACATGCAAAGTCAATGGTGGATGTGCATCTAGGGGCGTCTAGAAGCCGAACAGCACATCTGGCGCAATTGGAGCAGCGCGTTTCGAAGCGTTTCGCACTTCTTGAGCAATTTCCGTGGGTGCGGCACGTCCAAAGTGTCCGACACGTGAGTTGGAAAATCTGAACTTTTGATGCTCGATGCATCACGTTTACCTGGAGGACGATTAGTGAGGAAGTCGGTATGTTTGGTAAGTTATCAAAACTACGGTTAAAAAGGCTCCTTCTCTTGAGCGTCTAAAGAAATACGTCTACGTTCACATCAAATGCGTCTGTCCTCACTGGACACCAGCATCAAGATGCGTGCGTTTTGAGATTTTTGGAGGTGCGCAACGCGTTTGGTGTAAACGTAGCTTCAGAGTTCTGAGCTTCTCAGGATCCAAAAAGGGGTCCCCAAGAATTATTTTCCTTTGACTGCTCGGCGCCAGGCCTAGGTAGTGCGAAGAGGTCTCTAATTCAATGCCGCAGGCATCACACAGACCACTGCTAAGGAGTCCCATCACCATTTTGTGGCGGTTGAACAGATTGTACCCAGTTRGGACTCCAACCAGTGTACTTAAAGTTTTCCTTGTCAGGGCGATGAGAGCTTTCCCAAACCTTAGATTTGGGCCGTTAATCAGTTCCCGTGCCTGTCTACAGGTTATCAGCTCCCTCCAGATTGAGTGTTGAGTCTAATCCAGGCCTGTAGGGCAGTTCTACAGACTGTTGTTGAGATACCTACAACAGACTGGTCCTTTGAAGTGGGCCTGATTGCCAGCTTTTGCAAGGTAGTCAGCTCTCTCATAAAAGCTCATACAGATTATGAGCTGAAAGTTCCAACCACAACTATTTAATGCTTACTGCCTTAATGGGTACTCAAGCCTACACTGCTCAAGTCATTCCATTGATATATGGTTTCATGTGGTTCAGAGAGTCGTTCAATCTGGATCTCTCCCTGTGAGTAGCAACATGTCAACCCCTTCGAAAGTCTACCTGTATGCTGACCTTCAGAAATCTAGACATTAGTACTCTCACATGAAACAAACTTCATTTACAACATAAATACTATGCTCATCCCACAAATGCATGTTCCTTACAAATGTGGTAGCATTTAAAAGGGAAATTAACAGGCMTTCCAGAATAAAATTTATTGCCAGGAAACTTAGAAGGAAGCAAAGAAATAATACCAAACACCAATTTCCTTCAAGATCAGGCGACGATGTTAATGAAAGCAAGAGAGCTAGACGTAAAATAAATTTGAAGCCTTTCTTCATCACRACAAATGAGGAAAAATCTGTACAATTTCAAGACAATGTGTAAGGGTTGAGGTGTATGAATACTTATGTTTCTTAGTTATCTCTATGGGAATATTAAAATAAAACATTACTCACTTGGACAGGTTTTGTTTTCGCAGATGGGTGTATGTATGTATGTATGTATGTAGGTAGGTCGGTCGGTCGGTCGGTCGGTCGATGGATATTTTTTAACATTGGTAGATATTTTGACTCCAAGTGAAATTTTCCTGGAAAATTGACGCTTTGACTGAATATAACATAAAAAACACAACTACTACTACATCTACTTTTCTTGTGCCTTTAACAACTTCAAGCTTTCCAATATTCTCTCATTCTTATTGGCAGAAACATCACTGCTCAGCTGTTTGCTCAAGCTGGGTCACGCCAATAAAGATTATCAAGATGACATGTTTTGTTTTTAAACCCTAAAATACATATGATTGTGTGAAGGCATACAAAAACAAATATCCCATTAGTGCAAACACTTTGTAATTGCACGTTTTAAAATGAGCTGTATGTTGAAATAATAATACTCATCATTGAAATCATCCGCATGCAAATTGGGAGTATAAATTTTAATTTTCCATGCCCTTTTTTTTGCCAGTTTTAAGACATAAGCATCATTAGCGTGACAAGATAATGAAATCCCTTCTCAGCTGGTGTCCTAACAAGCGATTTAGTCTCATATCCTCTGTAATGTCATAAATTCACCAAGCGGGAGCATGTAATTAAGTATGTGAGCGCTCCAGATTTATCATCTTTAGATAAATTCACATGTGAAGAGAAGAAAAACATATCTTCTACAGTTGGAAGCTTGACACTGCTGGGTAACCCGATTAATAATTCAATTTTAGAGATGTGATTTTTAAGAGCCAGAGGTGCGTAAATGTTTGTTTTTCCTGGGAATTAATAAGAGTTTCAGCAGTGTACGCTTTGTGAATTGTGAGTTTGTGGTTCAGGAAGAGGTCAAACGCCATCAAAGTAAAAAGYGAGTCACACGTCGACTCTTTTTTTTGCCTCCGTGGCGTAGCTTTTTTAGCATYGCCAGCATTCCCGTGAATTCAATCAAAATTTGTCCCGAAGATAAGAAAATCCAGGTGGATCGAAAGGATCAGGTACAGAACGGGGTGAATTTAAAAGACGTGCTGCTTTATTTCAAAACTCAAAGTGACAGCAGCCCGCACTCTGTTGCGTAGCGCACCTCATAGGAAATTGTATAAAGGGTATCCATTTGTCAAATTAGATCTGAGGCTGATATTGAGGTAACACAGCTCATATGTCCTCTGGGATTTCATCCAGCAGTGCTGATATTTTCAATAGGCATTAATGCATTTTTAGTCTGCTTAAATTTGATAGCAAGTYGGAGAATCCACTGTGCTGGAACGAGTAGAGTCTCTCTCCTTCTATCTTGCCTTTCTTCTCTGCCTGTCATCTCTCACCTCCTTTTAAAGCAGCTCCTTTCACGTCGTCCGCACACTAATCCCTCAGAAATAAGGTTCCTCGCAGCAACTTTCTGTACCTACTTTCAAAGGAGTACCTCTGCTCAGGACGTTTCTTTCATTCTTTTTGACGGAAACATTAAAGCTCAACCAGGTTGGATGAAACGTGTCAGTGCAAAGACATCTTAAGGTCTCTTCTATTTATTAGGCTTGATTTAGTCTTTATTGTCTTGGCAGGTATGGAAATGCTTTTTGAATATAATTTCAAGGACCAGATAACAGCAGTGAGACGTCCTAAAGTTTTGATTCTGTTCCAAGTTACCCGGCTAGTTGAAAGTATAAATACGCAAATCCAGTTTACTACACCATTAACAGCAATGTAAATCATAAAACACTCAAATGTAGCCTAAGAGGCCTTCTTCTTATCTCGTTATGATGTATGGCATAAAGAGGCTGATTTTTGTGTTTCCCCTGAAGTGTTAAACTTTGAAGGGCAGACAAAATTATCTTAATGAAGACYGACGTGAAAAATTACAAGTATTTATTTAAAGAGTGCAGCTTTTTTACATAAGTTACAGAACATGGAAAAAGTCAATYTAATTTGCACTAGTCAAACATTACATATCTCATATCTAAAAATACATTAGGATTTCTTGAATAATGATGTCATTTAAGATAWCCTTAACTGGAATTGTGATTAATCAGAACAAAAAGTGAGATATCTTGATTCCTTTTAAAATATCGTGAACTGGAGCCTCAATACAACTTAATGGTAAATCTGACGTAAAATATACTAGTCAGAACGTCATTAGATACATCTCAAATAGGTGTTTTTCCAAGTCAGAGCATAATTAAAGATATCTTAATTAATTAATATGTCTAATCATAAACCAGTTTCAGATATCTGGAATGTAAGTGTGATGAATCCAAATGGCCTACAAATGTTAGCTTCTGCGTCAGACCTATTGTCAAATTAACAAGATGGACTTAAAGGCACAGTGTGTAGGATTTGTTGTTTTCAGCGACATCTAGTGGTTGAGTGGTTGAATCATCCTCCCTGGTCCTCCCCCCACCCCCACCCCCCGCTTCCAAACACAAAGGAGTTTCTACGGTGTCTCTCAGGTGTCACAAACCTTTGATAATTCCAACCGCGATGTCTACCAGCAGCTTCAGGGCTAGTGATGTTTCAAGTGGTAAGATTATGAGCTTTAATAAGTAAAATTATCCCAGCTACAATGACAGACAACAAATATTACATTTTTAGTATTACAACTAAAACCGTTTTTGACGCCGCCACCGCAGTTTGTCCTTCAAGAGCCGTCGTAGACAAGATGGCGGCTGCCTGTAGTGGCGACCCGCGACCATGGAGATATAAACAGCTTTTTATAAGGTAAAAATAATAAAACAAGGTCTTTGTCTRCAATGATTAGACATGTTTTTTATTATTGTCATTAGTGATTATCTCAATTTCGGCTAAAAGAATTGACAAAATCCTACACAGTGTGCTTTTAAGAGTATTTCCGTGGTTTACAAGATTCAAGAAAAAGAGATTTCTTCTTCCGACGCTGATKTATGGTTGTTTATACTGTATGACGTATCCCCCCGCAACACAGTATTTAGGTTATACACCAACTTATTGGGGTAGTGTATTAGAAAGGTCCGGTCAAACGGTCCTGAACGTTAGCTGAATGCTATGTGATCAATGCCAGTGGTCGGTGCAGGTGCTAGCGGCGCTACATGACTCATAGCGATTGGGGGTGGGAGTATTAGGCAGTGCGCTTGGCTCTGCTGGGGGGGGCAGGCCGCCATACTTGTATATTGGTAGATGCAGTGGTGGGCACAGTTGTGCTAAAGTAGTAATAGAGGAACTAATTTCCTGATTAGTGCTTTAGGGCTTTTGCTAATTTAAAAATGTATTAGTGGATTAGCACTCACTAAATTTGTAGGCTAAACTTAGAAGCACTAACTGAGGTCTCTAAATGTTATTGATCAACGTTAATGTTAACAGCTGAGGGTTAAAACTGTCACACATTTTGTTCATATGTGTGTCACTTATCCACTAGGTGACATACTGACAATATGTGAACCCAAATACAGCTGTGGAGTGTCAATGATAAGTGTTAAGAGAGCAACATGTGACTCATGTTGTCTGTTGAACAATGTTTATGGACTGACTGGGTTATTTTAGTGCTTTAGAATTAGCTTTTCCTMAATTTTCAGTGTATTAGTGCTTTAGAATTAGGGGATCTAAATATTTGAGGTAGTGTTTTAGGGCTTGTGGAACTAATTTTTAGATTAGTGCTGCCCACCGCTGGGTAGATGGAAAACATTGATATAATGGGCGGCTGTGGCGGAGTGGTTAGGGGAGTCGTCCTGGAACCAGAAGGTCGCTGGTTCGGTCCCCCGTCCAGCCGTCTCAGTCGTTGTGTCCTTGGGCAAGACACTTCAACCACCTTGCCTACTGATGGTGGTCAGAGGGTCCGGTGGCGCCGRTGCAYGGCAGCCCCRYCTCTGTCAGTGTGCCCCAGGGCAGCTGTGGCTACARTGTAGTTTGCCATCATCAGTGTGTGAATGTGAGTGTGAATGGGTGAATGTCTGTTAGTGTAAAGCGCTTTGGGGTCCGGAGGGACTTGAAAGGTGCTCTATAAGTTCAGTACCATTTACCATTTACCATTGAAGTCAACCCACTTCTGTTTCTCCTCTCAGCCTTTAAAGGGGGCAATATCATGTAAAATCAACTTTTTTGAGTTTTATATCATGTTATAATTATCCTCTCATAAAAAAAACATGCCCAAAGTCTTACTTTGACTCATTTATGCATGTTTGAGAAATCCTGTAKTGTCCTGAGGCAGCCAGGCAGGGGAGCAAAAACGACCGGTTGGGACTAGAACCGCCTTTTGGGATCAGCTCCTCCTCTGGGCTGTGTCTCCGAACTTCCTCATCACAGAGCACACTAGGGTTGGGCATAATCGTATTGTGTGTAATTAATCGTCAGAAAAACATTAATCATTATTTTTTTGCACTTGATGATTAATACGATTAATGCCACCAGGCAGACTGACTGGATATTTTTCCGGTCAGTCCGCTCGGTGCTCCTCTCCGCTTCAAAAATTACGAACGTTTAAACAAAAGTTCTGCAATTTATTTATCAACACAATTTAAAATTAGAAGTATAGCCTGAAGTCTGTGATTTTGACACAATTTGACAGATTTTTACGAAGAGCAAATCTTTCCCACTAAATTGGTCATGTGACTAGGACATAAGGGCGTCCAAGGACTCAGGGGATTAATCGTCAAATTAATCGTTATCGGCTAAATACCACAATTAATCGTGATTAATTTTTTTGCCAGTATTGCCCAACCCTAGAGCACACACACACACCCGGCCCCATGCTGAACTGGGCGAGACAGAAGCGGAAGGAGGTTCTTAAAGAGACAGAGGCCAATTTCAAGGCGTTTAGAAACAGATATGATGAGAAGTCAAGTTTATTGTCTATTTAAACATATAAACAACATTTTAATAACAACTGAAGGTGACATAGTTACTTTATTATGGTATAGAATTTAAATATATGCCTGAAAAACACATAATATTGCCCCTTTAAGAGATGAAGTCACTGTCCTGAAATAGTKTATGTCTGGAAGGGTCAGATGGCATTGCAACTCGAGGGTGCGATGTAGTGACGACAGGCGGTCTGTGCAAGCAGCCAGGAAGTGTTTCGCACAGATTGGACGTTTTGAAGTTCCCCATCGAGTTGTCAATGAGATACTGGCCTAAATGCTTCATGAACAACCAGCGCTGCCGTAAAGAAGCTCCTCTTTTTGTAGCCGTATTGCAATTTTTTCGGGATATCTCAGTTTGTGGTGCGAAACACAGCCCAGTCAACGTTTCTGACCTTAGACAGCGTTCTTTGTAATTAGACTGTCGAACCTAAACAGTGCTAGCCTTTTTACCTTGACATTTTTACAAAATACAATCTACATGGCCAGATCCTGCCACGTAAACTGATCAAAGACCTTGCAATAGTATGTTAATTTAAACTACAAGCCATTCTGCCCTCTTTAGTCATTAACCTCAGGGTGAATGTTGCATTGGGGGTATTATGGATTTGCCGTCCTCCGAACAGCCTTCTCCAGTGGATATGTTCGTCCTGATGGTGACGTTTCTAACCTGCGGCAATCAACCTGTGTTCAATTGTTTAATTTTGCTTTAATGGCCTTAAATGGCTTTCATTTAAKTGACAGAGGAAGCTGACGCCCTGGGCAAGGCTCCTGCAGACCAGAGTTGAACAACTTTCTATCAATAGCTGAATTAAGACTGAGGCACAGCTTTAATGAAAGGTCTTGTAACGGTCTACACATCAGGAGATAGCCGGGRTGAAGTGGCTGATGTGATCATGTTGTTACCTTTAAAAAAAACACACACAGACAGGAGGGCTACTGTTCATGTTGCACGACCAACAGTGCTGTGAGAGGCTGGTGAGGTACTGTAGATTTTTATTTTTGACAGTTTGTCGAAGGAAAATGTGAATGTTTTTATCACCAGCTGTCACATGCGACATGTTTTACAGTTTATCTGAATGCAGTCACACAACTGAGAAAGTGGCTCAGTGTGACGGGAGGGGGCTTTATATTGAAAAATGCATGACTTGAACCACGGAGGACCAATCTTCCACATGTACAAAAGTAACACAAACTCTGTTTATTATCTTAGATGGACCATTCAGGAGGGTCAAACTAAATTACACAAGGGGCCAAAATTCAAAACTTGGTCCAAGGCAATTGAAAAAAATGTTRGATAAGTTATTCTTATAGGAATACAAATAACCTTGAATAAATTATATATTATTTGACGTTTAGACAGGCAGTTTGACTGAAGATAAATAGATTAGACTTAGAAAGATACATCTTATGTATCATTCTCTACCAACAAGTTTTTGATTTTTTATGTCTTAAACATGCRTTTAATCATAATCCAGCAAATAAGTAAAAAAACTCACTAAAAGTCTCTTTATTTGACTTCAAAATAAGAAAGAATGCAGCAGAAGATAATTAAAGTTGATCCTCTGTTGCTCTTTCCACACCACAATTACAGATTTTTGAAAAATTCTAACTTCATTTTCTCAGATTGAAAGTGGACTGGCTGTCACAAGAAGAGCGCACTAAATACAGTGGCAAAAAGAGAAACCATAAACCTATTTTACATTTAAAATATTACGTTTTGAGTAGGGTTGGGCATCGAGATTCAAGTTGGAACAGGGACTAATGTTTCGATTCTCCTGGAATCGTTAAAATTTCAATACCCAGAAAGATGCTGCCCAACACCAACGAAGAAAAAAACCCAGGTGAGTCGACTCAAATTGTCAAATTAAGTGAAATACATGTGGTGCAGTTGATCACTTTGGTACCGTTATTAACTGCCCCCTAAATGCAAAACTCATGTGACGAAGTAAAATATCTCATAAACCAATGGATGAAGAATAATAAAACTCAGCATAATCAAAAGATATACATCTAGAACAAATTAGTTTTAAGAATCAACCCAATTCAAGATGACATCAACAAATAATCAACTTTATTATACTGAAAGAGTAAGTAAACACTGAGTTTTTGCAGTGTTGCGTAACAAAGGTTTCACCAAAATGGATTTAACAGTCTCGTTTCAGATCGACTTCATGCATCATTTCAGACTTGCTAATTATTACTTTGCACTTATTGTACTTTTTTTCTGAAAATAAATAAATAAATAAATACGAGACCATTAGCTAACCYTTAAAGTCACGTGTGATTTCCTAATGGAAACTATACCAACAATCAAAACTTAAAACACACATATTATGAGCCTATAACCCTTGAGACTATGATAAATAAGATAATAAATAAAACAAACAATTATTTTTCTGCTGTGTAATAATGACTTGGATGAAAATGAACAGAACACACCTGTCCGGATGTTGGGCTCCACTGGCAATATTTAACCACAGATGTTTTTTCTAATGATCATGGGAGGAAAATTTCAGTTTGACCTCTCGATCACACCACTGTTTGCAACCAAGCAGAGTTCGTACGTTGATTTTATCATCTCTGATTAAGTACACTCTCTTAAGCTTGTGATACAGCAGAAAGGTCAATCTTCATAACGCGCCACGACATCGCAGCTCGAACTGTAAGGGAGTCTGTGTTGGCAGAGCTTGCACATCAACAAAGGCTTGGAGCGAAACAAACAAAAGCTGCACAGGATTCACTGAGATCTGAACASGACTTGATTGTGAGAGATTCCTGGAAAGTTGGCACCATTTTTGCTTTTCTCAGAAATGAGCTCTGACTTTTCTAAGGCCACAAAAAACGCTTTCGTTTTACAGCTCAAACGGAGCAATTCATGAATGTCTTGCCCCATATAAATCTGTGTTTAAAACGATTAATTTATCTTTATTTATTGGTTATACCTGTCTATAAGCTCCATTCATTTTTAAAACATTTTTCCAACTCAAGGCCCGTGGGCCAAATGTGGCCCTCTACAGCATTTTTATGGCCCTTAAGAGCTTCAAAGATGTATTCTAAGCTAACTACAAACCAAATTTGATTCRTTGTATTTAAAAAATGGTCTGAACAAATAATTGTTCTTGTTAAAAAAAGGCCCTCAGATCTAATTCAAGATGGCCGCCACAGCTAATCAAGCTGAGAAGTCACAAAAATGGCCACAACTCGATCAAATTTGGTGTGGTAGTAGCTGAGAGTCATTCACAGCCCATAATCTGAGCCCATACTCTGTGATAAACATCATCTTCAAGGTTTGAGCAAAACAGCTGTAACTATCATTATGTGCATTCCTTCAAGGAATTCTAAGCCTTTAATTGAAATCTTGGCCTCTTTTTTTTTTCCTTTTTTTTTTTGAGCTGTTGAGCAACAGGGATTGCAATTATTCATGCCTGAATAGTCATCTTTCTTTTGGTGGAGAAACCTCAGAACAGGTCCTGAACTAAATATTTTGATTTCTCCGGAGCGTTGTCGACTCCATCTCATTAAAGCCCTTTCTGTCTCGGATGTGCCCCGATGAAGCAGCATTTCATTTTCATTACCTTCCGCCGCCGAGGAACAATGAAGCCTTCTGTTACCTTTTTTAACTTGGCTGGAATCAGAAAGACAAAGACAACAGACACGAAAAACAGAAATATTTAAAGGTCTAGAGTTGTTTAGAGAAATGCATTTAGCCTGCAGTTGAGTCTGTTTTGGTCAAACTTCTGCTACAATCAAGTTCAAGTCAAGTTTATTTATATAGCGCCAAGTCACAACATACGTTGTCTCAGGGCACTTTACATGAAAAGAATAATCTAAAGAAGAAACCAGCAGATTGTGTTGAATCACTTCATCACAGTCTCCCATCCTGAGCAAACGGTGGAGAGG
>NW_013952835.1:464615-466336 GCF_001266775.1 Austrofundulus limnaeus
GAACGTTTCATTGAAATTCTTTTAGCGATTCATGAGGTATTTTGCTAACGGTTAAACAAACACTTAGCCTTCAGCTTCTTGTTTCCTGTTAGCTTTTTGCTCAGTTACTTCAGCAAAAAAGAGCCCAAACTGACAGGATTACAAACATAAATATATATCTCCAGGCCTGTGTTTAGGACCAGCGTCTGAGCTTCTCAGCTCTGTTTTAGCAGCAAGGTGTCAGAGCTTTGCTTCAGCTGAAGATCCCCATGAATATGCAAAWCACTGGTGCTGCCAAGAGCCCAAGTGGAGCAAAACTGGTTCGGCACAGTCCCTGCTATTGTGGAGATCTGAGCCTCCTCCTCTGAAAGTAYACTCCATTTTTTTAGAGCACGCAGAGCGCTCAGCAGCCTGCAAATAGAGTGATCTAAGAGARCTCTTCCATTTGCAGTGTTCTCGCTCCGGTAGTGTTGTGGTTTTCTTCTGCCCGCTGCCCTTTCCTTCTTCTCGCTAATAGGGGTCCAAAGGGGCTAACTGTGTCTGAGAAATGTGCTTTCTAACACATCACGTTTTGTTTCTAGCAAAAAATAATAATAAAATCAAGTTTAAATATATTATATTTTTCAGCCGGATGGAGACGCTCAGGGCAGATTTGCGTGGAAAATTAATTTCTCATACGAGAGGAGTTGTTTCCTCCCTGTTCCTCCGACGATAATGAATCAATTCACTCAAGTTCTTAAATCAGATTACACAAACAATCACCGCATTTGTTTTCCGCAACATCGTTAAACGACTTATTATCCATTTTAGGTCTTTGGGCGTTCATTTCTCAAACAAGAAGTCGCTCATTCAGGCTGCAATTTGGGCGCTTCTAGACCTGAAWGTCTGCAAAGCTACTTAGCAGCACTTCTCTGCAGGGAAAGCAACACTTGTCGTGTTTATAAGACGAGGAGAAGCGTCATTTGAATAAGCTTTTAATCTGTGGAGAAATGATCCAACAGGACTTAGCTGCGGCTGTTTTTCCCGTCGCAGGACACAATCTCCTTCCAGTGCGGGGGACATGGAGTCACTCTGTGGCGCGAACGCCGCCGAACAACAGAGAAGTCGGCTAACTGCAGAAACAAAGGCAGCAGGAGAGATGGCGAACCTGCAGCTCTGCTTCGTTTTTTTTTGCAACCGCTTCAAGGGGATTAGAGGTTGCGCTACAAAGTAAATGATACAACAATGAGCGCTTCGGCTGTGGCTCTTTTAACAAAGTCAGACATCGTTTACAAATGTCAAATATTCCCCAGGGTGGTGGGAATGAATTGAATTAACTCATTTTTTTCCTCTCTTTGTTTTAATTGTCGGTTCGACTCTTTGGAATCATCAGTGTTTTAATTAGAATTTTTGTCCTTTCTCACGTTTAGCTACATGTGTTCACATCATCAAAACAACGAGTCGGAACAGAATACGTATCGGTCCATCTCATGTTAGAGGTCCAAAGATCATTTGATGTTCAGAAACGAAAGTGTTGCAGCTGTTTTGGTCAAACGATCTCATGCATTATCTTGTCTGATTTAATGGTTTGAATAACTCCCAGCTACTACCATTCAAATTTTTAGCTCTATATTTGTGAAAAATAAGAGTTATAACCATTTTTGTGTTTTCCTCTTGAATTCAATCAATCAGTCACCTTTATTTAACCAGATAGAGCCCAATGAGATCAAGATCTCTTTTCCAAGGGTGACCTGGTCAAGAGG
>NW_013952835.1:469752-471451 GCF_001266775.1 Austrofundulus limnaeus
GTTTAAAATACCTCATAATTGAAACAAAGTGTTGCCAGTTTTTTAAAATGGAAGATAAAATAACATAAAGAGGAATGGTATTTTTAATTATCGCACGTTGAAAGTGGCAGCAGGTGTCGTGAAGAGCCCCCCACCCCCCACCCAACAAAGATTAGGGCCCACTGTTGGGGATTAAAACCATCATCAGGTGGCAGCACATTGAASCTGAATAAAACTCTCAGTACAGTTTGAGCCGTTCTGACAAACAGTGCAGCATTGTGCCTTTTTGAAAAGAGAGACCAATTTCCTTCATTAGCTTGAATTTGTTGTGGCAGTCAAGAGATAAATTGGCTGAAATGGCTGCGTCATGTAGATATGGTGTTTGAAGACAAACTGCATTGGGCTAATTACCATTTAAAGAGACAACAAAACAACTCCTGGCGCCTGACAGATTTAGACAATAGACGATTAAGTGCACTTGAAATCAGCGAGTTATCATCAAGCCTTTTTCATCCGGCTGTAATTATTTTTTGTTGCGAAAGTTTTGGTCGTGTGAGGCGGCGGGCTGTGTTGTTAAGCAGCCGCCGCGCAGCTGAGTTTTCAGAGGGCAGAATTAAACTTGCAAATTTCTATCATCTGTGATTAATGCCGATCCATATTCACAAGAAAAACAAAATTAATGTTGAACCCACTCAGGGAGAAGAGATGGAAATCAGGCCGGTCCTACAGAAACTGATTGCAGAGCGAAGAAAAACCTCGAAATGGAAGATTTTTTTTTTCCCCCTCATCCGCCCGTGTAATTCTTCAGCTCCGACGTGAGTTTGATGTCGCCAACAATTACGTGGACACACAGACAGATAGCACTTTATTGGCATTCTTATTCGACGTTACGCTTCAGTGTAACTTTCGCATTAAGCTCCAATTGTGATAATAAGAAGTGCAGAAAATGAGAACGTGTCCTAAATTCATCTTCCCGTAGGGATTAGGAAGTTGTTTTTACAGCAATCTGGATAGAAAACAAAAAGCTCCCAAAGGAGAAAACACATTCGGCTAAGAATAATCGTGCAGGATCTAATGGTGGACGTGCACGAGCTCACGTCAGGGGAAATCACTCTGAGAGCCCCTATATCACCAGGGGTGGGCAGTCCTGGTCCTCCAGGGCCACTATCCTGCAGGTTTTAGAGGTTTCTCTGCTCCAACACACCTGGTTTGGATGAATGGGTGAACAACGGGCTTCTTGCAGGATTAAAGAAGTAAATCAGCTGAATCAGGATGGCTTTCCTCTGCTTTAACTCAAACACTGAAACATTCATCTTTTACAGAGGTATAGTCGATGCTAAGTGGGGTTGTGTGGACTGGTTGTGAGTAATGAGTGTCTTACCTGCAGTAAACAAGAGTCAGATGTTCGGAGAATTGTGAAAATGTTCTCCAAGCAGCTTAAAGGGATCCCTGATTAGTTGTAACATTAGACTTTATTTGATAAACATTTATTTTAAATGTAAAATAAAGACTAAAAGGCTGTTTAGTTTTGTAAAATTTTTAAAACATTTTAACACGGATGGAGTCATTATATTTACACACAAAGCATTCTGGGTAAACGATGACGTGGATAGGTCCTTGGTGTGAGTAAGCTATATCCACCCTGAAGGTTAATCTTGGACAATATCTGACGATCGACTCTTTTAAATGAAACCAGAGAGCGTTGACGGAGAGGAGAAGG
>NW_013952835.1:472451-474748 GCF_001266775.1 Austrofundulus limnaeus
AAGACAATCAAAAGAAGTCTGTCTAGTGTGGCCACCGTCATCAGATGGCAAACCAATGATATAACCTCATGTTAACACCATGTGACAATGTACAACCAATCACAATCCGCCTCATGTTACTATCAGCCAATGACAGCTCACAGTTCAAAGAGTTAACATATCACACAAGAGAGAGGTCAGCCCGATGCTGGAGTCCTGACGTCTGGAACAAACAGATTARGAGATGACATAAGTCATCATAAGATAGGAGCAGTGGACAGTGTCAAGGTGACACAGATATAATTAGTCCATGACAGGAATAAAGACTTCTGAGTTCTGGTACATTTGTGCGTGTGGGGGGTCATTATGTTACAGCTCTGCAGTGTCTAGTTCAGTTTTTGTTCTTTTTCACCAGTAAATCAAAACATTCAGCTTCTTCAGGACATTCTGASTTTTGGTGCTTCAGCAGTTTACACCTTTGAGATATTTAACTTTTCCAGCCACATTTTTCTTTTTGAAAATGAATGGAGCTGCCTTTAATCTCCTTAAAACCCTTCAGAATGTTCATAAAACCTTACTGTATTATTTTTTGTTCTGATTCAGTTTATTTTTTTTCTTTTTTCTGATAATTTCAGCTTCCTTTGATTTGTATATTTAGCTGATTTTAGCTTTTTTCTGCCTTTTTATCGTTTAGACTTTTTTGATTATTTTCTACTAATTTCATTTTCTGTGCCTTTTTTTGTACTTTGTAGCTTATTTACCTTTCTTTTGTGATAATTTCAGCTTCTTACTCAGCAAATGTGCTCTTTCGGTTTCCATGTGTTCATTTCAGCTGTTCTCCTCCATTTCCAGACAATTTCCTGTACGTTATATTAGGGCTGTACGCTAAATCGCAAAAATATTGTGTACTTGGAGAGCAATAATTGCTAACTAATGCATTTAAAGTTGTATTTTTCATGCTAATGCAATATTTAGCCAATAGGACAGAGTCCCAACAGCTCACACCAGACTTAAAAACAGTGCCAAAAGTGTTAAAGGTCCTGTAGTGTAGGAAGTACAGAAAAATAAAAGGAAAGAAAAATAAAAACATATCGAACCTGAGATCGTCATCGCAAGATTTTCTAATATCTCCTATTTATGATGTCACCCTGTCTGCAGTTAGTTATTACCATTATTTGTATGTCACGTCTCAGATTCATATTTACATCAGAAATTGCATCAAAACACAGACTCTTTCCTGCAAAGAGCCTTGGGCTGTATCTGATATCTGTAGTCCGTCTCATTTCATTTTGTCCTTCCCTTCATTCAAACACCACCTCTTGTTCGGGTGAAGTTTCATATTTGCAGTTTTTTACTCCTCGCCAGGAAATAAAACTCTAGCAAGGGCCGTGTTGGGAAGAATATTGTGTTTTATTAGCGCTCGTGTGTCCCGTTGTTGTGCGTTTGTGTAATAGAGTTGAAGATTTTTTTCAAGATGCAGATCTGTAGGAGTCACACGGTTCAGGCTGCATAATAATAAACGCGAAAATGAAACCCACGGCGTCCGTTATTTCTCAGTCTGTTGGAACCTCGGATAATAAAGGCGTGTTTTTAATAAGCTTCTGTCAAAACGGAGCTGGGGAACGAGAGAGGGAGGTTACTGACATCAAGTAAGCCCCTGGAGAACTCCCGGCAGCAAAGTATTGTAGTCCGGGAAGCCTGTGCACACTTTCAGTGATTATCCTGTACCTGACAAGCTCAAGACACGAGGAGCACGGAGCGCCTACCTCTCAATTAACATCATCACAACCACACTCAGGGGGTATAAGGAGCAYAGGACTGGAAGAGGTTTTGTGAGGATGTATGTGGAGACTAACAATGGTCCAACGTCATCAAAGTGATATTTCCCTCCTCATGAAGCCATCATGCTGTGTCAGTAAAGGCCCCATTGCCTGAACCAATTAAAAATCAATTAATCAGCTCAAAGTCTTTGCAGCTGCTAATGGACGAGGAGTGCTTGGATTGATAAGACTCGTGGTTGGTGCTCTTATACCCCCGTCACTGTTACATTACATCACAAGGTTTTTTTTTAATCCGGTGAGTCTGGAGCAGACAGAAAGCAATTCGTTCAGGGTTATGAGTTAATTAGCTTTCACCTCATGTCTTGTTTTCTCAATGAAACTTTGCGGCTGGTTTCCAGTTTTCTGCACTAAGTTGGCAACAGAGTGTCTATACAATAAGAGGTTGACAAATACAGCGGGTAAAATAAGTATTGAACACGTCACCATTTTTCTCAGTAAATATATTACTAGAGGTGCTAATGACATGAAATTTTCACC
>NW_013952835.1:475748-478689 GCF_001266775.1 Austrofundulus limnaeus
TGGTGTATAATGATGTGATTGTGATGCTGTAATTCTGAGTGTTTTATGTGCTGCAGAACAGGAACCTGCTGTAAAGCAGCAATTATGCTGAGTCAGGCTTGATTTTTAAGAATCTTTTCCTGTTAAATCAATAAATCAAATCAAATCAATTCATATAGAATTTAGGGGTTAAAATGACATTATTATTTGTATGTTATATTTAAAACAACATGGGCTTTATTAGGGGGTCCTTGGAAATTGTTTTACCTTTGTAAGGGGTCCCCAGACCCAAAAAGTTTGAGAACCCCTGCCCTAGATAACACAATGAGTTAATTTGCCTCCTATGTCGTAGCATCGTAGGACCTGCAGTGATTATTGCTCACATGTATATTTTGATGACAGATATCGTGCACCTCAAGGCGTTTCCAGGCCAAAACGGATATATGAGTCCTCCAACACATTTCATTTCACTGCCAACAATTTGCTGCATTAATAAACTCCTCTGCTTACTTTCTTTATGAGCTCTTTTGATTTCTTCACGTATCTCTGGCCACGTGTTGACCCTGCAATGCTTACATCCGCACCAACTTCACTTTCTGACACAACAAAAGGGCGAAAACAGAAAAAAAAAGGAGACGAGTCACGTTTGAACTGTCCCTCCTCAGTCAACTTTGCAGTTGCCGACGCTTGTCACTCTGTGAAAAGGCAAATCAGCCTCTAACACGTCCCGTGTCACCTCGCATGCACGCTGTCACTGTCGCATACGAGCTGATCAGACGTGTCAGCGCCACTCCTCCTAACATGCGCTCTCGCGGTCTGGAGCGAACACCTGGCAGGTCTGAGTGACAGCAGCATACAGTCGATGAACACGGCAGACGCAGCTGAGTGACAAGGACGTCACTTCCACAACAATGCAATTAAAAGCTGCAATAATTGCCTGCATGGAGTGAATGAGGCTATTAAGTTGTCAGAGGGTTGAAGGATTTAAGACAGCAGCATTGTAAACGCTCCTACATGCAGACGTAAAATAAAAAAAAACTTACCTTCACAGCATGAGTGCAGCTCCCACTTTTCTTCTCGTCTTTATGCATATTGGACAAAGCTTTTATTGTGYCGTGCACTATGATGCCCCCTTCCTTATAATAACCATTAACTGTCATGTTTCTGACATTTGAAATCATGGCTTTTTTTCCCCCACTCCCATCAAAGGACATCCACCCCCTGGTGGTCAGAATGGGGAGTGCATTAAAAAAATAAAAAATGAATCTCAGTTGCTGCAGTAAAAAAAAAAAAAAACACTTGGATCTCTACCAACGAACACTTCCAACACAATTTGTTATGAATGATGCATCCTTGCTTTTAAAGTTCCCTGTCAGCATGCTGAGTAATGATAATCCGAAAAGGCGAAACTTCAAAATTCACTGTAATTTTTTTTTTTTTAAATGTATGAAAATTGGGTTTGAGGAGCTTAAGTTGCTCGTGCAGTGAATCAATGCACTTGTTGGCAAGATTACTTATTGTGCAGGCCGATTATACATATGCAAATGCTTATTCGTGATCCCGGCTCTGTGAAAGAATTTAGCAAGCATCCGTCATATTGTAAGACACTGTACCGGCCCATATAATCACTCAGCTGAATTGAGGGCAAGTGGGGCAGAAGTGTATGTCTTTCTCTTCCCTATCATCACTCAAAGACGGGAGTAAGAAAAAGCTCCCGTGTACTTCTGCACAGATGCTGCTGAATCATTTTCCAAGACCCTTTTTTTCTCCCTCATCATGCACTCCCCACCCTCTGTGCGCAGTAATCGGGTACAGCTTTTTGGTAAATATTTGATAGTCTGGCCTTGTGTCTCTGAGACATGAAGGAACGTCCACGAAGAGTTGTTTTTAGGTCATTTCAGAGAATGCTCTTCTGCTTCTTTTTTCCCCCCCTGTCATCGTGAAAACAGTGAAGGACAGGATGTGATAGACAGAGATGTTTGAGATGTGCCCCAGTTCAGGGGAAGGAAAAATAAATATTAAAAAAAAGGTATCTGGCATGTTGTGTGGAAGTATGTCAAGAGATAACGAGGTTGGTCCCTTGGTTGTCAGTTGTATGCAACGCTTTCAAGACTTTTTTTTCCTGCACTAAATCATCTGAACAGAAAGGTAGAGCTAACGTTAAGATAAGTTCAGAAATTATCTTAATTTTGATTTGTGCAAAACAAACAAACAATTGAGCAGCTTTATTAAACTTTAAAAAATAAAGAAATACATCAAAGGCAAAATTCTGGATGCTATGGGCCCTGTTCACACAAGCAGGTATATTTATAAAAGTCATTCCCAAAAATTATTTAGATGTTGCAAAGAGGTGGAGAAAAATCAGCTAGATTTCTGGAAACAGTTGGAAGTAGTACAAACTTGCAATCTTTTCTCAATTGATCTGAAACATTTGGAAAATCTGAGCACTTTTAAAACAAATTTCTTTTTGTGCATTTTGCACAATAACATGCATAAATGTTTGGATATCAAAGGAATGTGATTTGGATCTGAAAAACCTAAAYAGATATTATGCAATAGCCTAAATACATTAAAACAAAACACACACAATCTCCATCTTCTTCCACTTACACCTGTAGTTGGGTCAGGGAGACAACAGGTCCAGGAGAGAAACCCAGACATCTCTCTCCCCAGTGACGTTTTCCAGCTCATCCTGGGGGACTCCAAGGCGTTCCCAGGCCAGAGAGGATACTCCCCCCAGCGAGTCCTGGGTCTTCCCCAGGGCACCCTACTGGTAGGACATGCCAGAAACACCTGTAAAGTCAGGTGTCTAGGAGGCATCCTAATCAGATGCCCAAATAACTTCAACGGACTTTTTTTGATGTGGATCTAATGCAGGGGCCTTAAATGTTTTTC
Source organism: Austrofundulus limnaeus (assembly GCF_001266775.1). NCBI lineage: Eukaryota > Metazoa > Chordata > Actinopteri > Cyprinodontiformes > Rivulidae > Austrofundulus > Austrofundulus limnaeus. Next base: position 478,623 of record NW_013952835.1, read on the forward strand.
AGTCTGGGACCCCCAAACTGACAGAGAGACAGAGCAATGAGCCCATATATATATATATATATATATA
>NW_013952836.1:0-6775 GCF_001266775.1 Austrofundulus limnaeus
AGGACAACACTGGATCATTTAGAGATCCTCACTGAACTTCTGGAGTGAGTTTGCTGCACTGAAAGTAGAGGTGCTGAATAATAATTCACGCCCCACTTTTCAGTTTTTATTTGTTAAAAAAGTTTAAAATATCCAATAAATTTTGTTCCACTTCACGATTGTGACCCACTTATTGTTGATTCTTCACAAAGAAATTAATATTTTATATCTTTGTTTGAAGCCTGAAATGTGGCAAAAGGTTGAAAAGTTCAAGGGGGCCGAATACTTTTGCAAGGCACTGTATCTCTTTCACCCAAAATAACAATAGAAACATAAGAGTAAAACTACTGATATACAAGCCTTAAAATACCATTATGCCCCTTTGGCCATAAATATTAAGAAAAAATAGTTACAAGTCATAGCATATTGTTACAGGACAACAAATGAATTAGTTTTTGTCAAATAGCATTATAAAACTGAGAAACGGGTCTCACAAAGTATTCCAGAATAACAATTGTTTCACCCCTTTGACTAATATGACTACATTTGAAGCAGAAAAAACACTGTAAATACTGATGTTTTCAGGACTCTAACGCTGCGTAACATTTACCTCTGAACTCAGAACTCRTAGTGTTGTCATCTCTGAGTTGCGTTCCAGTTTCCCACTTGTTGAAAGTTGGGAAAAAGATGGATGCCTGCAGAAAAACGCCTGCTTATATCCCTAATATGCCGTGTATTAAAACAAAGTATTTGCTTAAAAATCGGTGTCATTCTTAAAACACRTGAAGTAGGATAGGTAGAATATAGAGCGTAGTTTTGTGGAAATGGGGCATCACAAATCTGAAGAGGCCCGATGCCTCTCTAACTAAAAAGCCTGCAAATCAATCCAATTCAAGAGGCTGGCATAAAAGGCAGCGAGTGATAGGAATTTGAAAAGTATATTTTTAAAGAATACACTTAAGTCTGAAACAAAAGTTCAAATTTCATGTTACTTATAGAATTGGAGCAGGGTTCTTTAAGTCTTGTGTATCACATGGCTGCACACATTTTCTCCTCATAAACCCTGTGAGTTTAGCTGCAAGCCAGTTCATTAAATGAGCAGAGAAACATAAAAAAATGCTGGAGCAAAGCCAGGAGGAAAATTACCATAAACAGTCATGAGACACTTTGCAAACTGAAGGCTGGGATGTTATGGAGAGAAAATAAACCGTGATACTTGGTACCATTTGCATTGTTTGTTTTTATCTTTTGTTTTAAAAGACACATGATTTATCAGGCACCAAGGACTATTTAAAGAAATTGATACATATTAAAAATATTTTCCTCTACTAGATCATTTCTGTGACACTTTAGATGTTTCAAATAGTAACAGATCCTAGTTTTATTTTTTATTTTTTTTAATGCGAAGAACCTTTAGACCAGGGAAGCCCAAACTTATTCTCTGACAAGGCCAAAATGAAAATGTACCCAAGGGCTACGGGCCAAATGCAATAATATAATAGAGGCAATGCATATATCTCTTAAGTAAAGTCTTTTTACTTTTTATGATTAAGCCAAGAGCGTGGCCCACATTTTGTTTGTTTGTGTTTTAATCCGTACACTTGCTCGGGCAGCAAAGGCTCATGGGACATTTCATATGTTGATAAAATATGAGTATTTGTAGTCTTATAAAGTTTTCAAATCTACATGTGTGCTTAAATCTGATGTAAATATCTTCTTTGGTTTCTTGTATTTTATATTTAATCGTAATATAATTCAGCGGCAAAGTCAGCTATCTGTGCTACTGTCCCTTATTTAGTCATAGGGCCATCGGATGTAATTACTGTACATGGAAATACAGAGTTTCAACAGAGGATGACAGGCAATTAAAAACTACGGGTGGGCCAAATGAAATGGCGGTGGCCCAATTTTGTCCCACGGGCCCCACTTTGGGCACCTCTGCTTTAGACTAATGGCTAGTGGTTTGTTTTGCCTAATAGATTGAATGAAACTTAAAAGTGTTATAAAATACTTAGCTGYTTCTGGGTAAATGACGACATTTACCGGCTGCTCCAAGATCTATCTGGTTTGAATGTTGTCTGATGTTCAGCCATTTTAAATTAAACAGGAGCACACTGATAGAGAGGAAAATGTAGAAATGACTATTAGCTATGAGCTAATAAATGGTGATAAATGTTGTTAGATCCTGAGATAATAAATAGAGTATGTTAGCTACCAAGCTAATATAGTGTTAGCTCCTGAGCTATTTGGTGATTTAGCCTATGTTGTTAGCTCCTGAGCTAATAAATACAGTACAATGTTAGCTAACAAGCTAATACAACGTTAGCTCTGGAGCTAATATGTATGGTGATGTATGGCAATAGTTCCATAGCTGATAAATATAGGATTAGCTCCTGAACTGATTTGTTCTTAGCATAAAGGGAAATTTATGTTTGGTAGATTATTTCTTTGTTTTAACAACGCTTCTTGGCAGTTATACCTGGCCCATGATTGGCAGCACCTGGAGGTAGAAGCTCAAAACAAGTGTCAGTAGCAACAGTAAAATAAGCTGTTTGTTAGAGAAGCTTTGACAGTTTTTTCTTGTGCTTCACCCACATACTCAGYTCTACGGCTCATCCCACAAATGCATGTTCCTTATAAATGTGGCACCTTTTAAGAGGGAAATTAACAGGCTTTCCAATGGTACAATATTTATTGTCAAGAAGCATTGTTACAACAAAGAAGTAATTTACAAAACAAAAATTTCCTTTCTTTTATTTTTAAGTTTACATGGTGTTAGCTCCAGAGCTAATTTACTGAACATTGTGTTAACTTTTTTCATCTTATATACTGTGCAGAACTAGTTACAAAATATAACTTTGTCACACATTATGGCTTTTCAGCCTTGACTTGTTGTTGACTTGTTTTAATGTCAATTCTAACTTATCATCAACCACCTATCATAAAAATGGCAATGTACTAAAGTGAAAAATATGATACATATAAAATTTTTAAGTTATTATGATTTTTCACGTGTCACAAACAACTTTTAGTAGAACAGAGAAATAACCACATATTAAGACCAACTTGTACAGTCAAATATCCCTGTTACAATAAAGCCTTGTGTGGGAGCTGTCCGTGGTGCTGAACTTGTTTCCAACACTTGTCCTTTGCTGCACATCAGCTCCAAACTCAAAGAACAGCACTTTGAATGACTCACACCAGAGAAATATGACTGTTTGCCATCAAAGGACAAAGAGAAGACCACCCATTAAAGGTTGACCTCATCGTACAACACAATACTCGCTGGGTATTTTCATTTTCTACTCACTGGAGTCTTTCGCTTCCGATTTGTTTGCCGTTAACTGTTTGCAGTGAATGACTGAAAACTTTTGCTGCCACTTCAGAACCAAGTATTTGCTCAGTGTGTGTGTTTTGCAGCAGGACCAAGCTGCCCTCTAAACACTCTGAGCGCACTCTCTTCAACATCGATATGCCAATAATGTACGCAATGCCTTCAGTAAATCCAGCGTCAATCCATCCTCTGCTGTCACACAGAGCTGATAGAGGAGGATGGAACACAAAGCAGATCTTTCAGTTTGGTTAAAGATGTTGTGCTTTTATGCTAAAACTTAGATAAAGGAGGGGGAAAGTTGCACCAAACATTTAAACTTGTAAGCTTATAAAGCAAGATTTTAAGAGTCATTAGAAGAAACTACATGAGGTGTTCTGTGGATCAACAGTAAGACCATGCAGGTCTGGAGCCAGAACCAGTCTACACACTGCATTTTCTGCAGCATCTCTTCAGCATATGAGTTTTTTTTTTACTGCCACTCTATAGTCTGTGCTAATAAGTTTGCACCCCCTCCCTCGTAGAGCTCTTACTTGCTGCAAAACTGCGATTGCAGAGAAACACCAGCAACCAGTCGAGCAGTGCTGTCCCCAGAGGAAACACACAATAATACTCATTAAAGACTTTTTTTCTCACACACACAGGATGAGAGAGCACTCACAACAAAAACTCACCAGTTGGGTTCTTGCTTTTCTTGAGGCTCCTGCCACAAAGACACTGCAGCATATGCGATCCTTTGCTGAAAATGTTGTTCCAAATAAACCGCATGGATTTGGCCGAGACGGTGGAAGAGGAGGAACAGGGGGCGGTTAAAGAGGAAGAGGAGGAGAAGGAGGTGGGGGTCGGGAGGCGCTCCGGATGCGGCAGCCTAAAATTCACCCACCGCATGGGGGCTGAGGCACCCCCCAGTTTGCATGCCAGCAGAGCCGGCCAGCAGTCGGGCTCAGTCCGGAGGTGCTTCGCGCCCCCGATCTGCACCATAGACARGAGTATGAGCAGGAAGCCCGGCTCCTCGCCCGGATCTTGAAGCCCGGAGACCACCAGCCGCACGAACTCCGCGTCGACGTCGCCCCCGTGCGGCTGGAAAAGCGCAGCCGCTGCGGCGGTTTGCTCCTCGGTCTCCGCCTCCGGCTGCCCCAGCGGCCGGTGCCCCTCAGCTGCGGCGGAGCGGTGGCTGCTGCTGCCGCTGCTGCTGCTGCTGCTGCCGACCGGCCGCCGCGACGTCAAAAGCCCCCGAGCGCTCCTCTTCGAATGGCGTCGTCTGGCGCGCAGCGCGGGCAGAGGAGCGGCGGCAACTGACAGGCATGCGGCGGCGCTAGCGTGAAGTCGGCTGTACGCGGCAGCTGTCGGCTTCTGCACAAAAAACCATTGCATATTAGTGGGGATGGCAGGGGTCGATGCGTCCGTCTGTCCAGGAGGAAGGGGGGAGGAGGAGGGGAGGACGAGGAGGAGGAGGGAGGGGGTGCGGAGAACCTGCCGAGCGTCCGTCAGCAAGTCGGAGAGTACTGCAGCAGGGGGGCTTCTTTCCAAACACACACACTGACACACACACACGCGCAAGAGAGAGAGAGAGAGAGAGATGGATGAAAAAATCCTCTCCTAGCAGCGCTGCTTCTGTTGTCTTTTGCCTGTTCGCGTGTGCGCGCGCAGCAGCAGCAGTGGACCGGCCAGGTGAATGACTGCAGGRAAGCACAACTTTGTTTCTCCTCTTTTAAAAAGTCCTTATGAATGTTTGAACAGCCTTTCGCCCTTCAACTTCTCAATAATCCATAAGCTCCAATGCGCAAAGATGCTGCTGCTGTCTCCTCTTCCTCCTCCTACTCTTCCTCACCTTGGTGATGAGAAGAAGAAGAAGCTGCTGGAATGTGGCTCTGCCCACTTTGTGGGGAAACTTGCTTTGGGAGAGACGCAGAGGCGCACCGGCTGCGACCCTCCAGGCGGGGGTCTCCTATCCGGGGCTCCGGAGTCTTCAGCTGCGCTCAGGAACCGCRCGGCGGACCGGTGAGGCGCGAGAAGGTGCTCTGTCTCCAGCAACACGCGGACCGAGCTGTCACACCGAGCATCTGTTCCGGTTCGAAACTTCAAAATAAAAGATGGAGCGCGCGCGCCTTCTTTTCGACTACTTCGACCACTAAGCGCTCTTATTTTGAAGTCAAGAGCCGCTTCCGGTTTTCCTGCGCAGCTTGCAGCAGCCCTACTGGGAGAAAGCAGTTTCCCAGTGTGCAAGACACGTGGTTCCCACATTGACAGTGTCATGCTGCCAACATGTTGCAGGGGTGGGAGTAAACAAAACAAAACAAACATGTCTGGTTCCTTTTGTCCCTCCTCCCCATCAGCTGCTATGATCCTAAAACACAATGTTGCTGTTTAATGCGACACTTGTCCACCTGTTGCACCTCTCCATGGAAACATCCAGGCTCATTTTTTATTATTTATTTTGTGTGTGAGGAGCCATGTAAAATCTTAAACACGTGGAGGATTTCTTGTTGCTTATTTAAGGCTCTTATATTGCTCCCAGACTGTGGRGGCTTGAAGCTGAGCTCAGAGTGCTGCAGTGATTTCAGATTCAGAGCCAGAGCTGCTGCTGTCCAGAGTGCTGAATCCGCACACGCACACTGCCAAACCCCCCCACACACACCACACCCACAAACACAATGTGGAGCAGTAAACTCCACTACATGTCAATATTTTGCCCAGAGAGATCAAAAAGCACAAACCTCCCTTTATTCGTTTCATTTCCTTTTAAATCAAACAGCTTGGAAAGCTTTGAGCTGAAAACAGCCTTCTGATGACTTATGTACAAAAACAACTGATATTTGCAGCGTTGTTGAATTCTGGTTAAATCAAACACTTGGAGGAATCTGATTCCCTTTATGTTGGTAATCTTGATGCAGGTTATGCCCGGTTCACACAGCAAAATAATTATGCAAATTTTTGACCCGATTTTGAACTTTTGACTATCTGAAAATGAACTCCAGCAAGTTGTAATACTAGACATTATTTTACTTCAACTGTAAATTAAAGACTGCAAAAATACTGTAGGCAGTTTTGTTTTTATAAATTTTAAAAATGTGTTTTCACAAGGACAGTAATTTTATTAGCGCCACATTGCATCCTGGTTAAATGTTTACTAGGAGTTCTGGTGCGAGGCTACAAGTGAGCTCTACTCACCCTGAAGGTTGTTCTTGGACAATATCAGATGATCAGCCCTTTTAAATGAAAGCAGAGTGTGTTGACAGAGATGACTCAGCCTACAAATGAAAATGTGGATGAAGGACAACAGGGCTTCATCGAAGGAGAAATTCAGCTTGGCCAAATTAGCTTTCACATTAGCATCCAAGCTAATTTTCTAATGAATATGTGGTGTTGGTTATGCTACAGTATGTTGTCACAAATACACTCCTGATCACAATTTTTAGACCAGCTGAAAAATGGCAAGAATTCACATTTTGCACTGTTGGATCT
>NW_013952836.1:8690-10423 GCF_001266775.1 Austrofundulus limnaeus
TGGGAGATGTAGTTTGGGGTCAATGATGGCTTTAAGTCAGCATAAAATTATTTTAAGACATTAATAGATGAAGCCAAAAAATCAAACATGTTGAATATCCCCGATTTGAGGTTGGAGCGGTCCCGACGTCCTTCTGAGCCGACTAGATCACTCTTAACTCACCACCCACAGCGGGAATATCTGATATGATTATCTTTAGAGCCATCACGATAATCTGGACTTCCTTAAGATTGTCAGAAGGGCAAAAATCGGCATGATTATCTTGTAGTGTGATGCCAGTGTTGTACGAAATTCAGTTCCCCTGTGAAAATCTGTTCCCCACTGTGTTGGGATGGCTGGACCAGTGATTCTCTCTAAGGTTAATCAGTAGGGGGAACATATTTTCACAGGGGAACTGGATTTTGTACAACACCGGCCTTAGGATATATCACCGTTTGTAATACACCACAGCCTTTTTAGGTGAGCAATTGGAACATGTGACTGACAGCTGTTTCTTWTTGACCAGGTGTTGTCTTTAAGGTYGATGGTTCAAACATCAAATAGTTCTGCATGACTACTTTTTGGCCTGGGTTTAAACCTGTAAAGTAGATTTTTCTTGTTAAAGAAACAAAGACCAGAGAGCTGGCTATGGGAGACATCAAGCCATTTCGAAGCTGATGAAAGAAGGGAAATCAGTCAGAGCCTTTGGACAAAYGTTGAGCATAAAGAGCACAACAATTTGAAAAGTCCTGAATAAGAAAGAAACTTCGGGTGTAYGGAGCAAGAGAYGTCCAACAGGTCGGCCAAGGAAAACAACAGTAGTTGGTGACAGAAATATTGTGACAGCTGTGAAGAAAAGACCCAAAACATCAGTAAGTGACATCACCAACAACTTCCACAGTGCAGGGCTGGCGGTATCACAAGATTCAGAGTAGAAATATAGAGGCCATACACAGAGATGCAAACCACTTATCAGTAAGAAGAATCAGAGCCAGACTGAAATATACAGACGTACAGAGATGAGCCACAAAAGTTCTGGAAGACAATCTTATGAACTGATGAGACCAAGATTAATCTCTACCAAAGTGATGGAAAGACCAAAGTGTGGAGAAAGACAGGAGCAGCTGATGATCTGAAGCACACAAGCTTATCTGTGAAGCATGGTGCAGGTAATGTCCTGGCTGCTCCTGGAACAGGCTCATTAATATGGTAGCAGCAGAATGAATGATAGAAACATCCTGTCTGCTAATTTACAGAGTTATGATCCAAATTTTATCATGCAGCAGGAAAATGACCCAAAGAACACTGCCAACAAAACAAAAGACTTCATCAGGGGAAAAAGGTGGAAGATTTTAGATTGGCCAAGTCAATCACCTGAACTTAACCCAACAGAGCATTTCACCTCCTGAAGAGGAGACTGAAGAGAGAACCCCTCTGAACCAAACAAGTGAAAGAAGCTGCAGTAAAAGTCTGAACCAGCCTCACAGATGAAGAATCAACAGTTTGATGATGATGATGGTCGCAGGCTGGAGGCAGTCATTGCAACCAAGAGTTATACCACCAAATATTAAATGTTATTTACTTTAAGGTTAATTGTTCCTTTACTTTTGGTCACCTAAAAATGCTGTAGTGGAATACAAACTGTGATGAATCCTAAGTTGTTTAATACATCTAAACACCAGGAAATAAAAGCTGACTTTCTGAACTCATCTCATGTTCAGATTTTGATCATAAAGTGTAACTTACCCCAAAAT
>NW_013952836.1:11655-25710 GCF_001266775.1 Austrofundulus limnaeus
CACACACACACACACACACACACACACACACACACACACACACACACACATGGCTATTATTATGATTATTATAGATCAAAGCCACAGCCTTACTGTGTTTGGAAAGAATAAAAGGTGGAGAGTTGAAGCTCAGCGACTCACTCCGCTGTATGTCCCCTTAAATGCAAATAGACTAGAACATGTGGAGTCTCCACTTTATGCATTTTTTTTTATTTGCGTTGGGGGCGGAGTTATACTTTCCCGGTGGGGGGTGGGGTAAGTTCCATTTTAAACTCAAATGTCTTCAGTGAACAACAAAAACAAAAGAATTTGACTTGCTGTTCCAAGACTTCTGGAGCGGACTATAGATCGTTGATCATTTCACAGAACTCAGATCCAGAACCGCACGGCATTCTGGAGGATGTAGGCAGAGGAAAGGCTTTATGTGCTTGACCTCTCACAGTCCAGCTAAGCAAAGTAAGTGCCATCAACTTACTCTTCGGTCAGCGAGCGACAACCTGTTTCACCACCGTGACTCAGAACTGCTTCAAAATAAAAAAAAAGGACATGGAGTGAAAGCAGGAAATGAGTGCAACAGCTCGAGAGGAAATTATGGATAAACGAGGAAAGGTCAGAAATAATCAGCTTTTTTTCTCCTGGTCCTTATTTCAAACAGATAAAACAAAAAACTGATCAATAATTATCAATATCGACTGATGTAAACCGTTTATATCCTGATATATTTTTGACCCATATCACCCAGCCCTACCAGGAAACATCTTGAACAAATACCTGAACCACCTCAGTAGCGGCTCTACTCAGAGCTCCTCCCCTGGTTTGGTCACCCTACAAAGGAAGCTTATGTGGCCGCTTGTGTCACTAATAGCGGTTAAAATAATATTTAAATAAGTTTAGCAAATTAGTCTAAATTCTATGATTAGTCATTGGTAAAATAACCAATTCTATTATTAAGTATGAGGAATTATTTGAATTCTGGGCATTCCAGTTTCTTCCCACAGACCAAAAACATGCCTTAGGCTAATGCTGACTCTAAATTGCCTCTGATGTGAGACAGGGAGTGAATGGTTGTTTGTCTTATTTGTCTCTTTAAGGATGCAGTCAGATGTCAGATGTTGGATGTCACCTCTCTGGTGGGGAAGGAGCCTGAACTGGTGTGTGAGGTTGAGAGGTTCCGACTAGATATAGTCGGACTCACCTCGACGCACCGCTCTGGCTCTGGAACCAGTCTCCTCGAGAGGGGTTGGACACTCTTCCACTCTAGAGTTGCCCATGTTGAGAGGTGCAGAGCAGGAGTGGACATACTTATTGCCCCCCATCTTGGTGCCTGTACGTTGGGGTTCATCCCGGTGAACGAGAGGGTAGGCTCCCTCTGCCTACGAGTGGGGGGACAGGTCCTGACTGTTGTTTGTGCCTATGCGCCTAACAACAGTTCAGATTACCCACCCTTTTTGGAGTCCTTGGAGTGGGTGCTGGAGAGCGCTCCTAATGGGGCCTCCCTCGTTCTGCTAGGGGACTTCAACGCTCACGTGGGTAATGACAGTGAGACCTGGAGGGGCGTGGTTGGGAGGAACGGCCCCCCCGATCTGAACCCGAGCGGTGTTTTGTTATTGGACTTCTGTGCCCGTCATGGATTGTCCATAACAAACACCATGTTCAARCATAAGGGTGTCCATATGTGCTCTTGGCAGCAGGACACCCTAGGCCGCAGTTCAATGATTGACTTTGTTGTTGTTTTATCTGATCTGCGGCCGCATGTTCTGGACACTCAGGTGAAGAGAGGGGTGGAGCTGTCAACTGACCACTACCTGGTGGTGAGTTGGCTCCATTGGTGGGGTAGGATGCCGGTCAGACCTGGCAGACCCAAACGTATAGTGAGGGTCTGCTGGGAATGTCTGTCAGAGTCTCCCGTCAGACGGAGCTTCAACTCACACCTCCAGGGGAACTTCGAACAGGGGGACATTGAGTCTGAGTGGGCCATGTTCCGTACCTCCATTGTCGAGGCGGCTCACCTGAGCTGTGGCCGTAAGGTTGTTAGTGCCTGTCATGGCGGCAACCCTCAAACTCGCTGGTGGACGCTGGGGGTGAGGGATGCTGTCAGGCTGAAGAAGGAGTCCTATCGGGTCTTTTTGGCCTTTGAGACTCCGGAAGAAGCTGATGGGTATCAGCAGTCCAAGCGGATTGCGGCTCAGGTGGTCACTGAGGCAAAAACTTGGGCGTGGGTGGAGTTCGGAGAGGCCATGGAAAAATACTTCTGTACGGCTTCGAGGCGATTCTGGTCCATCATCCGACGTCTCGGGTGGGGGAACTGTTTGTCACCAACACTGTTTATGGTGGAGATGGTGCGCTGCTGACCTTAACTTGGGGCGTTGTGGGTTGGTGGGCTGAATACTTCGAGGACCTCCTCAATCCCACCAACACGTCTTCCCATGAGGAAGCAAAACCTGAGGACCCTGTGTTGGACTCAGCAATCTCTGGTGCTGAGGTCACTGAGGTGGTTAAAAAGCCCCTCGGTGGCAGGGCGCCAGGGGTGGATGAGAGTCGCCCGGAGTTCCTTAAGGCTCTGGATGTTGTGGGGTTGTGTTGGTTGACATGACTCTACAACATCGCGTGGACATCGGGGGCAGTTCCTCTGGATTGGCAGACCGGGGTGGTGGTTCCCCTATTTGAAAAGGGAGACCGCAGAGTGTGTTCCAACTATAGGGGGATCACACTTCTGAGCCTCCCTGGTTAGGTCTATTCAGGGGTCCTGGAGAGGAGGGTCCGTCGGATAGTCAAATCTTGGATTCAGGAACAGCAGTGTAGTTTTCGTTCTGGTCGTGGAACAGCGGACCAGCTCTACAGCCTCAGCAGGGTCCTGGAGGGTGCATGGGAGTTTGCTCAACCAGTCTACAGTACATATGTTTTGTGGATTTGGAAAAGGTATTCGACCGTGTCCCTCGGGGACTCCTGTGGGGGGTTCTCCGGGAGTGTGGGGTACCAGGCCTGTTGATACGGGCTGTTAGGTCCCTGTACGACTGGTGCCAGAGCTTGGTCCACATTGCCGGTAGTAAGTCAGACTCGTTTCCAGTTAGAGTTGGACTCCGCCAAGATTGCCCTTTGTCACTGATTCTGTTCATAACTTTTATGGACAGAATTTCTAGGTGTAGCCAAGGTGTTGAGGGGATCCTTTTTGGTGACCTTAGGATCGCATCTCTGCTTTTTGTGGATGATGTGGTCCTACTGGCTTCATCAGATCGTGATCTCCAGCTCTCACTGGAGCGATTCACAGCCGAGTGTGAAGCAGCCGGGATGAGGATCAGTGCCTCCAAATCTGAGACCATGGTCTTGAGCCGGAAACCGGTAGGGTGCCTTCTCCGGGTCGGGGAGGAGGTCCAGCCCCAAGTGGAGGAGTTTAAGTATCTCGGGATCTTGTTCACGAATGAGGGAAGAATGGAGCGGGAGATCAACAGGTGGATTGGTGCTGCGTCTGCAGTGATGCGGGCGCTGTACCGGTCTGTCGTGGTGAAGAGAGAGCTGAGCCAGAAGGCTAAGCTCTCGGTTTACCAGTCGGTCTACGTTCCTACCCTCATCTATGGTCACGAGCTTTGAGTAGTGACCGAAAGAACAAGATCGCGGATACAAGTGACCGAAATGAGTTTCCTCCGCAGGGTGTCTGGGCTCTCCCTTAGACATAGGGTGAGAAGCTCAGTTATCCGGGAGGGACTCCGAGTAGAGCCGCTGCTCCTCCACGTCGAGAGGAGCCAGTTGAGGTGGTTCATCTGGTTAGGATGTCTCCTGGACGCCTCCCTGGTGAGGTGTTCTGGGCATGTCCCACTGGGAGCAGGCCCAGAGGAAGACCCAGGACATGCTGGAGGTATTATGTCTCTCGGCTGGCCTGGGAACAACTTGGGATTCCCCCAGATGAGCTGGCCCAAGTGGCTGGGGAGAGGGAAGTGTGGGTCTCTTTGCTTAGGCTGCTGTCCCCGCGACCTGACCCCGGATAAGCGGAAGAAAATGGACGGACGGACAAAGGATGCAGTCAGACTGTGTACAATTTTAAAAAATAAATAAATAAATCAAGTCCATGTTATCCTCCTAAGAGGATGACCCACAATAAAGAAACATTCTGACTTCTGATCAACAAAAATCTGCAGGTTCATTTTAATATGCAGCTGTGCTTTGAGTAGCAGAGCTGCAAGAGCTAAAAGAACATTTGTTGTGTATCTTGAGCTTGTTTTAGTGCAGCCTGTCATTATTAATGTTGAGGATCTTCTGAAATGTGTTCATTTAATCTAAGGAAAAATATCAAAACATTTGCTAGAGGAAAATGAAAACACTTATCTGAATTATTATTTATTTATTTATTTATTTTTGCACAATCGCAATTCTGAACAGGATGTCAGTGCGTCTTAAGTTATTCCACCATTAACACACTGAATTCAAGGTATGTTGCATAAACAACAAATAGTTAAAGGCTAGAACCATGTTATGCTATTAGAGTCCTCACAACTGCAGCAGCAGATTCAAGTACTTGTGAAACAGTTAGCCCATAAGACAAAAAGGGGGTGTATAATCCCCCTCTAAAGTGGCAGCATGTTCTTCTGAGAGACAGATTTGTGGGCTGAAACCCTCTGTTGCAGAAGCAGCTTTACACAGAAGCTGATGACATATTGATCTGTTGGCTCGGAGGAAGAAATCACAACATGGCCTTCAACTACAGAATATCACTGTGAATGCAAACAACTCTCAGCTGGTGAAAAATAAAACAACCTACTCCCTATAATCTGAAGTTTAACTTTTCAGGATTAGGACAGCTGAAGCTCAATCTGAGTTCAAGATTATTGAATAAAAACACATAAATGACAACACTTTTAAAAATATTAAAAAATATAACCCTACTAAACACAAATATAGAGAACACAACCCAATCTGCAGAAAAACACTGCAATGACGACAGCCTCTACTGCCTTGCCTCTTGGCTTGGAAATAAACTTAAATCTGTGTGCCAGTGCCTCACCTAGTGGTCATCAAGAACAACTACAAGTATGTGAGGGCAAACAATATAATTTCACTAAAGTTTATGGTAGTTTGTGTTTTTAATATTGTTTTTTAAGTTATGTGACAGGCTCAGTTAACAGAAGTTTTATAAGTAAGTAAGTAAGTAAGTAAGTAAGTAAGTAAGTAAGTAAACTTTATTTCTATAGCACCTTTCACAGACACAAACATCACAAAGTGCTTCAGAGAAAGCAAAAATAATTAAAAAAAATAATTAAAAACAATAAAACAGATCACAGATATAAAAACAACAATTAAAACACAATAAAAAGCATTTAACTAAAAGCCTATCTGAATAAAAATGTCTTAAGATGTTTCTTAAAAGAGTCAGTAGAATCTGAGCAGCGAAGGGACAGAGGGAGGGCGTTCCAGAGCCTCGGGGCCACCACCTGAAAAGCTTTGTCTCCACGGGTTTTATAATGGGTTCGAGGGACCATCAGCAGCATTATAACAAATCTTACACTATTTTTCCTTATTTTCACATTATGTCTGCCATTTAAATTTATTTCAACAACTCTAATTCATTACACCAATGGCATTGGGCAATCAGCACAAAATATCATTTGTAATCACGTCACCAACAAATACAATAATAAAAAAAAGGATCTGCAAGAACAGAACTGCATAATATACCACATTTTAAAAATCAGTATAACTAATAGGGCCATGTTTGTTCCACACARTAAGGAACTACACAATGTGAATCATCTTGAAAACAGCAAACTAAGTAGAAACAGAAAAGAATATCACTTGTACTATTCTGATCAGTAATAAGCATGTGTAACAAGCATCTTAATAGTCTACATTTTATAAAAACTGAACTTAATGAATTTTGCTTACTATTTGTTGACAAAAAGCGTAGAGTATCTCCGCCCACAGGACAAAACCTGCTGCAGATACCCCTTACTCGAATATCTCGTCTCCTCTTGTTCACGTTGACTCTGTACATGAAATATATAGCGTTTGCGCCTGTCGGCCACCGTTTTTTTTGCAGTGAACAAAATATCAACATGTGCATTTTTACACAATTTAGGTCCAATTTTTTGTACAAAATATGTTTTTATTTTTACTTTGACACATCATAACCCGTCATATCTACCTGTAATAGAAGCAATGCTCAACAAATATGACCTTAAAAGTTCCCAAGCTAATGTTAGCATAAAAGCTAACGTTGGCATAAAAGCTAACCTTAGTGTTAGATTACGAAAAAAGAGGGAGGGGAATCAACTTTTAGTTAAAACATTGTGAAAGCATGTATTAATAAATGCAATTTAAATGTTCTGCCACCTTCCCTGATCTTCAACGTATTTCAGACTGATGCATTTAGAAACATGCTGTAGGATAACAAAACTTTACTTACGCGTAGTTATAAACGTGACCACAARGGGCCAGTGTTGTCGGATGCAACCAACAGCGAAGAAGATGCATGCACGCATGCGCAGTTTGTCTTAGGTAGCTTTACTAACGCCGGGTAWCCGAATTTGTGCAGGTAATTTAATAGCGATGATGTCTTGTGAATTATTGAAGTAGATTTGTTTGTTATACTGATGGTAATGTTGTGTTTAAACTGTTTTACTGTATGTGTGTCTGTTCACAGTGGATTCTTTGTTATGGAGCGATGCTGTAGGTAGGAAGAAAGAATGAAAACGCTTTAGTTAACTCAGCTGCTGCTAGCGAGTTTTAATTTGTTTTTGCTTGAATCTTGTCTTACAAGAATAACTAAACGCATATTGTTTAAGTTTAAGGTAAAAGGAGAGCGTTTGGTATGAATGACGCAGTTTCAGTTCGCTGATAATGCCCGTGTGTTTCTGACTCGGGCGAAGAGAGCACCTCGCCAGACATCATTAAGAAATTAAGCAATTTAAGAAAGTCCTGCTGATCTTAAGAGGGTCAAACAAATTGTAATTTAAAAAAAAGTATATATTTTTAACTATTTGGTTTTAAATTCGAAGTTAAATGTCAAGTTTTAAACTACTTAAGGGCATATTTTAAACTCTGTCAGCAGGTCGCTTGTGCTRTTTTGACTGCTTTCCATCTCTTACAAAGCAGCTATTATTTTTTAGGGTAATTTATTTATTGCTTGCTCCATGAATGCACGCATTGCTATCCATGTCCAAGTGTCAGATTCTCTCAAGTAAACAAAATAACAATTCCTCTCTTGCTGAAAATGCACGCTCTTATGTCCTTATTTCTCATGTTTCGTTTAAAGTGTCGGCAGGGATGGTCCTGATCCTTGCTCCTCGCCTCCACCTGCCTCACCTCCTCCTCCTCCCAGCCGCCTCCCTTCCCCTCACCATCCAGCGTCACCCTCCTCTTCCCCACCATCCCTGACTTCTCCCCCTCTTCCTCCTCGCTGCCACCGGCTGGGCTGTGCAGGAGCCATGGTGGATGTGGGTAAATGGCCCCTGTTCACGGTGCTGAACAGCGAGGAGCAAGCTGCGATCCGGCAGGCCTGCGTCTTTGGAACGTCGGCCAACGAAGCCGTTTATATCACTCATGCAAACGAGGTGAGCTGCACGTGTTTGTAACTGCAGGCGCATCATTCTGCAAYCTCTGTTTACTGCTGAARTTTTGATGCCTCGGTGTTTGTGTGTGTTGATGTGTGCACTATTATCTGTCAGATGTTTGCGTTTGGCTTGAACTGCAGTGGCTGCCTCGGAACAGGAGACAGCGTGAGCACGATTGTGCCGAAGAAACTGGACTTCCTGAGAAGAAAGAAGGTGGTCAGTTTCAGCTAYGGCAGCGGACCCCACGTCCTGTTAGCTACAGAAGGCAGGTTATTCCTCTACGCTATAAATGTGTGCAGTCCCTGTTTTTATCCTTCAGTTTATTTAAAGTTTGTGCCTTTTAAATCATGTGGAAAAAAWTTTTTTTACAACTGATATCCCTGCATACACAACTTCTTTTATGTCAAATTTTAAAAGACACTTCATGACTTATATATATATATAAAACCATGAATTTACGATGCTGTTTTGACCACATGTCCTGAGTGATTGCATCACAAGTTAACAGTGATCTGATCATTCCTAATGGAGAACAAACTGTTTAAACTCTCGTCTTGTTGCAGATGGTCACCTGTTTGCCTGGGGCCACAATGGTTACAGCCAACTGGGGAATGGCTCGACTAACTCCGGTCTCTCCCCGGTGTCGATCACGACCAACCTGCAGAACATGAAGGTGACTGAGGTGGCCTGTGGCTCGCATCATTCCCTAGCTCTCACCCAGGAAGGTGATGTAAGTATTTTTTCTTTAATTTTGCCTTTTTGTTTTGTGTTCTAGAAACTATAATAGTAGCAGGGTGTCTGCAGGTTGTAAAAGATAGTAAATGAAATTGGCAAAAATGAAGGCCGTTTAAAAGTAATAAATGTCATCTGATGAGGTATTTGTTTTTTATACAACTATCCAGCTATATGTCTCCTAAAAATCCTTTCTCCCTATGACAATAAATCACATTTTGTCTTGGGTTATGGTTAAATATAGCCTGGCCCTTGCCTTCCTACGCAGCTCCGCTCAATTCTAGTTTCTCTGCTCCGTCTGGGACTTCTCCCATAGACAAGGATTTCRCTGGCAGATTTTTAGCTGAACCAATCAGAGAACAGAAGGCGGAGTTTTGAACAACGTTGATTTTCTGCGCAGTGTCTGCTAGTTATTTTAGCATTCAGCAGTGGAGGAAGTGAATGAAGCCAGTYTGTGTTGATAAGGCTTCCAAAGTAAATTAAAATTGTCTGACAAAGCAGCAGCTCTCATTTACAGTTGTCTCGATCGGCTCGGTATATTTCTCCTCTCAGTAGGGTTGTTTACAGCACACGCGATTTCCGGTTAGCTTCTTAGCTTAGCCTCCTTCACAGCGACACACACACACACACACACATATATATACACACACACACACACACACACACACACACACACACACACACACACACGCTTCAGCAGAGGCCACGCCTCCTGCAAGAATCGCTTCTCAATATCAGCGAGTCCAGACCTACGTACAAAGCAAAGTGAAGGACAGGGTCTGGTTTTTACCAGGCTAGGTTAAATAGCAAAATTGTATTAAGGTCTTTCTTTATTGAGGCAAATAAGTAACTGTAATAATACACTTATTACATGAGTTAAGGAAGAAAATGGCACTAATCTATCACTTTATAATGAGTTACCCCCCAACTGAAGTTCGAGGTTGCTGCTACATTTGCAACTTGAAGTTGTTTTGCTATTAAAAACCTATTGTGAGGGTATTAATAAAGGTTTTTAAGTTAACTGAAGAATTTCTGTTTATATCTTGAATTATCTGTGAACTGCAGCTCTTGCAAAACAAAAACCAAACAAACAAAGCCAAAGTTTATGTTAGAGCTGATTGAATCCTCTCATTTGAACTGACTTGTCAGGTTTTTGCGTGGGGGTATAACAACTGTGGCCAAGTGGGCTCAGGCTCCACAGCCAACCAGCCGTACCCCAGGAAGGTGACCGGCTGCCTGCAGGGGAAGACTGGGGTGGGCATCACGTGTGGACAGACCTCCTCCATCGCTCTGGTGGACAACGGCGAGGTAAAGCTTTTCTTTTTATCTCATTCATGCAGGAATCTGTAGTTTGTCCTCGTATTCAAGCCGTCTCATGTTTGTTTAGGTGTATGGCTGGGGCTACAATGGGAATGGGCAGCTGGGTATTGGGAGTAATGGAAACCAGCTGTCTCCTTGCCGCCTTGCTGCACTCCAAGGACTCTGCATTCAGCAGGTGAGACACGAAACAACCTGAATATGTTTCTTATCCATCAGGACATTATTTAGGCTTTTTATYCCAGCAGTTAGTCTGCAAAGAAGTGCGACGTGATCCTTTGTTTTTGGTGCAGGTTGTGGCAGGTTACGGACACTGCCTGGCGCTCACAGATGAAGGGCTGCTGTAYGCCTGGGGAGCCAACACTTACGGCCAACTGGGAACCGGCAACAAGACGAACCACCTCAGTCCTGTGCAGATCATGGCTGACAGAGAGAGGTACGGTGAAGAAGAAAGGCTGCTCYTCTGTCCTGTTAAGATTTCCTGCTTCTTGTCTTTGTTTCTGCCCTCCTCCTGTTTACCTTCCACTCATACTTGTGCGCCATAAACCCTGATTATATAAGCCAGAGAAAAGTCAGACATGTTTCTGTGCACTCCTGGAGGCAAAGAAACCAAACCCCGAAGCTACATTAACTCCTCTGACTCTGCAGGGTTGTGGAAGTCGCAGCCTGCCACTCGACGCACACGTCAGCAGCTAAGACTCAAAGTGGAAAGGTACATGTTCACTTTATATTTCACTGTGTTTGATCATTTGTGTTGTTAACCTGGATGTTCATTTGTCAGGTGTACATGTGGGGTCAGTGTCGGGGCCAGCCCATCGCCCTGCCCCACCTGACSCACTTCACCAACACCGACGACGTCTTCGCCTGCTTCGCCACCCCGTSCGTGATGTGGCGCCTCATGTCCATGGGTGAGGTTTTGTTTTGATCGATTTATTTATTATTTTATTTTTTTGTTTGTTCTTGTCTGAGCCGGCTGAGTATTTAAGTGTCTTGTTTGATTCCAGAGCACGACGACTTCCTGACGGTGTCCGAGGCTCTCAGGAAGGAGTTCGACAGTCCCGAAACGGCCGACTTGAAGTTCAGCGTTGATGGCAAATGCATTCACGTTCACAAAGCGGTGCTGAAAATTAGGTGTGTTTTTATTTTTCTTTATATGTTTGTGGTGTCGAATTTTAAGCCGCTGTGTAAGAATGTCTTGTTTTGTTTGTTGTCCCATGGGAAGAACAAAACAAAAACCTTACATAGTGTGTAAATTTAAAGGTGCGAGCACTTCCGCTCCATGTTTCGCTCCCAGTGGACCGAGGACCAGCAGGACGTGATCGAGATCGGCCAGTTCTCATACCCGGTCTACAGATCCTTCCTGCAGTTCCTCTACACCGACGCTGTCGACCTGCCGCCTGAGTACGCCATTGGTAAGCTCGTTCATTTGCTCACAGGGCTCCTAGTTTGTACCATACCAACTTTATTTATAAAGCACTTAAACAACCATAGGACCAAAGTGCTGCACAGTCACAGTCAATAAACACACAACAGTCACAGTACATAATAAAAGCCAAATCCAAAAATTAAAACTATACAATAAAACAAACACATAAAACTAATTAAAGGGGTCCACGATTAGTTGTAACATTAGACTTTATTTGATAAACATATATTTTAACTGTAAAATAAAGACTAAAAATACTGATGGCTGTTTAGTTTTGTAAATTTTTTAAAATATATTTTAACATGGACGGAGCCATTTTATTTACACACAAAGCATTCTGGGTAAATGATGACGTGGATAGGTCCTCGGTGCGAGGCTGCTAGCGAGCTATATCCACCCTGAAGGTTAATCTTGGACAATATCTGATGATCGACTCTTTTAAATGAAACCAGAGAGCGTTGACAGAGAGGAGAAGGTAGAAATGACTCAGCCTGTAACTGAAAATATGGATGGAGGACAACAGAGTAGCCTGTTAGCCCTCACGCTATATTTCYTTATATGTATTAGCTCGGTGCTAGCGCGACAAGCTAAACTGAGGTCCTCCATCTATATTTTCAGTTACAGACTGAGTCATTTTTGCGTTCCCGTCTCTTGTCAAGTGGATGGAGGACCTCAGTGACGAGAGGAGAATGTGTAGCGCTGAGCTAATACATATATATGATAGCATCAGGGCTAACATTAAAGCTAACAGGCTAAGCTGAGTTTCTTCTTCCATGAAGCAGCTCTGTTGTCCTCCATCTATACTGTATTTTCAGTTGCAGACTGAGTCATTTCTACCTTCTCCTCTCTGTCAACGCTCTCTGGTTTCATTTAAAAGAGTCTATCATCAGATATTGTCCAAGATTAACCTTCAGGGTGGATATAGCTCCCTAGCAGCCTTGCACCGACCTAGTTGATGTCATCAATTTCTCAGAATGCTTTGCGTGTAAATAAAATGGCCCCGTCCATGTAATATATTTTTCAACTTTTAGTTTAAAAATGATAAAAACTGAACATCCTACAGTATTTTTAGTCTTTATTTTACAGTTAAAGTATACGTTTATCATATAAAGTCTAACGTTACAACTAATCAGGGATCCCTTTAAAATAATCTCAAAACAAACTAAAAGTCAACATCTCAGATGGAGCMAAAAGCCAAAGAKAAGAGATGGGTAAGTAGCRTTTTAAAAGCCGACAGGGACGTGGCCCGTCTGATGCCCAGAGGCAGGTTGTTCCACAGTTTAGGAGCAGCAGTGCACAACGCAYGATCCCCTCTAAACTTACGTTTAATTTTTGGGATTCTCAGGTGCAGCTGGTCAGAGTTTGTGTGTTTTTGATGTGCTTGTTTTGTTTGTCGGCTGCAGGCTTGTTGGATCTGGCCACGTCTTACTGTGAGAACCGCCTGAAGCGTCTGTGTCAGCAGCTCATCAAGAAGGGAATCACCGTGGAGAACGCCTTCACCCTGCTGTCTGCAGCCATACGATACGACGCAGAGGTGCTCACCTTCACATTATTTATTTATTTGTTTGTTTATTTATTTATTTATTTACTTTTAATCACTCTGTCTGAGCCTGGTCGTTGGTGCGTTTGGTGTTGGAGCCAAAAGGAGTGTTTTTTTGTTGCATTTCAGAAGCTAAATTTGGTTTAAAGGACTGATCAGCTGCTGGAACGAAGGGTTACGGTTCCATCTAGTGTTCATGCAGCAAACTGCACCTACATTATTACATCATGTTTTGTTTTTTCTGCAGGATCTTGAGGAGTTCTGCTTTAGGTTCTGCGTGAACCACCTGACTCAGGTGACCCAGACGGAGGCTTTCTGGCAGGTAGACGGAGCTATGCTGAAGGAGTTCATCAGCAGAGCCAGCCGCTGCGGCGCCTTCAAGAACTGAGTGGGCCTTTTATTACTTTTATTTTTTAAAGCAACTGAATGTTCTCACCAAAGTGATGCAGCCCTATTTGTTGAGGTGTTTTATATATTTCCTGAGGCTCCTGGCTGAAGTGAAGCTGTTATCTATGGATTTAAATTCAGCACTTTGGCCACTTCCTGAGGAGTCGRCACTCATTGCACCTTTTTTTAATGTCCGATGAATATTTTGTTTTCTTGGCCAGTTCTTACAGTCCTGTTTTACTTCCCTGCATAGTGCAGATGAGTGCAGTGTCTTTGTTTTTAAACTGTTTTTGATTAAAGTATTTTGGATTACAGGAGTAAAGTGTGGTTAAATAATATGGCACTGAAAGTTAACATTTTGGGCACTGTTAAATCATTTTCAACTATTTTATTCTTTTTTTCGCAAATGTAAATATTTATTTGGTATTTTGTAAATGTTCGTGCTTTAATTATAACTTATTATTATAGTTATTGTTAATTTTCTGTTGTCACATTATTTTAGTTTTAATTGTCTGGGCAAATGCACAGTTACAAAAGCTGGAACGATTCAAGGATTTGTTTTTCCATCATGTTTAGCATTTTCTGTATGTTTATTGCAGACTCAGTGAAAAACTAGTTCAAAACTGTAAGCTTCAGCAGAATGAACACGATAGGTTAGATTTGGGTCCGTTCATGACTCATGATGACCAAAGACTTTTTCGGAAATCTTTTTTCTTCTTTCGAAGAGGTGTGGCTGGGATTTTTTTTTTTCTTTGATCAAGTCAGGATGCAGGATGACTGGTGAGATAACTTTCTGTTCTTCTCTTAAGTTTCTTTTTCCTCTGTGCTCCTAAATGCTGAATGAACCTTTGATTTAGTTGGATTAAAGTTTGAACCTCATGCTTGTGATTAAAGCCCAGGGTCATTTAGGCTGGACAGCCCAATGCAGTGAAGGGGTTTAAGGAAAATTAGTTTACTTGTTTTATTCCTAAACGGACATTTTAAAAATTATGGTTTTCTGAGAGAAATGTATTTTTATGCTTTTGAAACGTGTTTGCTCACCTTTTTTTCAACTTAAACACTGAAGGTTTAAAGATTGGAATTGCTGTTGCATTATTTTTCTCTTTTTTATA
>NW_013952836.1:25922-30279 GCF_001266775.1 Austrofundulus limnaeus
GACCAGGTTAGAGCACTTGCAAATTTATTAAAACATGAATCAACAAACGAGAATAAAAAAAAAGACTTATCAGGAACATTGAAAGCAACATCAGCAGTTACATAATAAGCTCATATTACAAATCAGGCAGAATAAAAACACTGGGCAGACGTGAGCTTCTAAACGTTCCCGGCCCTTTAGTGACGTCAGACGTATTTGCGGAAGTAACCCGGACCTGTCAAGGTAGCTTGTTTACCAAAAGACTGCAAAGTTAACCATGAAGTAAAAATTTTGAAAACAGGATAATTAGTTGGAGAACAACGTTTGAAMGTATTTTATACCATAATTGCAACTATTTTGTGTCTATGTTACCTAAACCTGTTAATTTCTCGTGGTATTTTTCAGTACCGACTAATACCAGTAGCCTGAAGGCTTTTATTTTAAAAGCAGCAACAGGAAGCAGCGCTTGGTCGTCTCTAATTTTTTACTCTTTAAACCGGGTTAATATTCACTCCCCTTGAACTCTAATCTTTTTCTCGTTTCATCGGCAGACGGGACGATAAACATCATATAATCTTGTTGTTTGGTAGTTGGACTGATGGAAGCTAAGCAGAAACGGAGCCGAGCCGAACCGGACCAGCCCACGTCCTGTCGAGAAACGAGAGAGAGCAGCAGCCAGACTGACAGCAAGATGCAAGGTGGTTTTAGCTAGTTCTGTTTCTGCTTTAGGATGCCATAAACAAACAGCTGGGGGTATTTACACTGTGTATTGTATTTACACTTAGAGTACATGTATGTGTATTTATACTACGTATAACATTTGTTTAAAATGCTGTCATGCAGGAAGTGTCCCTCTTGTGTTATACATTCATTACTTAATTTGTAGTGCATTTGTTGAAAATGTTAAACCCATGAATGCTGCTCCATCGCCCAGCATTTCCACAGGGTTGATTTAGTTAAACTGTCTCACTCAGGTCATGGCCCCAGGTTGTCCAAAGTAAACCTGTTTACCCTGCTGAGCTTGTGGATGGAGTTGTTTCCTCAGGAACGACAGGAGGAAGATGAAAATGATCAGGTCAGTAAAACACACTCACAGAAAAAAAAAAAAAGTTTAGCCTTAATTCTTTCATTCGCCACAGTTTGACCGCTGTTGTATTTCCAGATTCGTGGGATCGGCCTGGTCGTGGTGCGGGAAGGGAAGGTGGTGGGTCTCCACTGTTCAGGAGCCGAGCTGCACGCGGGACAAGCAGCCATCCTCCAGCATGGTGCCGGTCTGGCTCACTGCCAGCTCTACTTCTCCAGGAGACCCTGTGCTACCTGCCTCAAGATGATCATCAACGGTGAGGAGGGAACACCTGAGGATTAGAACTCAGTAAACCTGCCGGAACTGCTTCTAGGCACCTCAGCTACTATTTTTTAAGTATTCAGCTTAATATTTCCATGCCAAACCCTATTAACCCTTTCGTGTATAGAGGTCACTACAGTGTACAGCTGTTTAAAAGTGTTTCTTTTTCTATATATATGCCTGCAATATGGGGCAGTGTTGCATATAATCCACTCTAGTGGAAACTATTACATCATCCCATACAAAAAAATCCCATTGGCTGGTCATTGCAATGGGAAAAAATAGTCAGTGAAACCAAGACGGCTGACGGGGAGAACGACCAAACACCTTGGCTATTTCAGTTTCTACCTTCCATAAAAAGATACCATTGCAGGTAAAAAAAAAATGATTACATCAAGTAACGTCTAAGGTGACATATTATGTAAAGATTTTCCAAGTTTTAAGTTTATCTTTGTAGAAAATACAGATTAAACATATGTTCACTCCATTGTACATCATGCATTACTGGCTACGTTTTAACTTCAATGCAATGTCAGTTATTACCAATGTTGTTCTTGAAAATAATTCATATCCTATACAGTTTTGGTTGTAAAACAACTTTATAGTATTATAATGTAATTTGATTTTTATATATACAAATTTTTATACACTGTCTAGCCATAAAAAAGATATTATACTGTACATGCTCTAAGAGAGATTGCTATGAGAGAATATGCTCAGTTCAGAGACTTGACAAGAAAACATTCTGATAAAAATATTTACAGTTAAGATTCTATGAGGATCTACAGTTCAGAGTAGGGCTGCACGATATCAGAAAAACCTGTGATGTGTGATAACAGTGCTTAATGTTGCGATGACGATATTACTTGAGATAAATGAACAAATACATAAGTATGTAGTGTTGATGTTTTCTGGGTTCTGAGCAAAAAATCAAACAAAGAAACAAAACTAATCATTTTCATTCTAGTATGAATTTTTAAAAATATGAAGAGAAATATATGAAAGGCTCCATTTGATTGGTGAAATACTTCAAGCTTCCGTCTGAGTGACAAAACTCATAAATGCAAACAGTTTATGCATTTGTTGCAATATGCATATTGCACAAGCAGTTATTGCGATGACGATACATTTTCGATATATTGTGCAGCCGTAGTTCAGATTGTGACTTGTGTCACACTATCCTCCTCAGTTCAGAGAGAATATATCTTTATTTTTTAACCTTGTTTTACATCCCTAAAGATGAATCAAAACACCTAGTGAAAACATAATTTTATGTTTATGTTAACTTTTACGTTTAGAGCTCAAATAGAGAGGACTACAGAGTAGAGGAGGAACCACCATTCCAACAGAATACCATATTACAACTGTATTACTAAATTACAACTATACCTATATAATTACCATGTTATTACATTTATGTTTTTCTACAGTACAAAATGCATGAAGTACACTTGAGTGTACAGATAATTATTTCTTAAAAAAATAAAGATAGAAAAAACTTTTTCAAACCTTGTTTTACATCCCTAAGGATGTATAAAAACACTTAGTAAAAAATCCTGACTGAGTTGATCTTAATTCATGCAGGAAAAGGGTTAAACATCCCAATGATTGAGTCAGTGTTTGAATGGCATTTTCAGCATGTTGTCCAGATAGTGTTATCATCATGTTGACTTTTATTAGGCATTAAAGTGCATCAGCACAATCCTGAACTTTGGAATTGTCCCTTTAACCTTCTCTCTCCTTCAGCTGGAGTCAGTCAGATCTCCTTCTGGCCCGGAGATCCTGAGATCAGCATGCTGACACCCACCCCTCCAAACCACACCACCTCCCACCTCCCCGCGCCCTGCTCGATGACAGAAGAGGCGGCGCTGGACGCCATCGCCGTGGAGCGGCTGAAGTCGAACAGTCGTCCTCACATCTGCGTGCTGCTGCAGCCGCTGGCGCCGGGCCTGCTGCAGTTTGTGGAGGAGACGTCTCGAGGGAGCGACTTCATGGAGAGGATGGCGGACGACGACCCAGCGCTGAACACAGAAGAACTTTTCAACAGGTGTTCAACGCGTGCTCACTATTTTTTTTTCCAGAATCAGAATCATTTATTGTCATTCACACACAACATCAAAGATGCAATGCAGAACGAAATTGCAGTTTAGAGCCGGAGTCCGGAGAAACACACAAATAACAAACATGGGGGAACGAATATCCAGGGTCTTTTGCACAACAGTGCACTACCTTTTGCAGCTTGGAATACACACAATAGGAAAGGTGAGTTAAAAAAGATGCTCTGATCCTGGGTTTACACAGAAACATACGCTAAAAAAAATCACTCAGTGCAAGGCAGCTAAGGAAGGGAGGGGGCTGGGGGTCAAACAACACATAAAGGGGAGGTAAGATGGGGCGAGTTCAGAGGAATAGGTGACGTTGAGGGAGGGGGGACTGTGCTAGGACCCAACCCTGGCCCCCTCCAGAGTCCAGAGTCACATGATATTATTGTCTCTACTCAGTTCACCAGAGTTCAGAGTTTCCTCCTCCTCAGCCATTGGGTTCCGGGGCCAGGTCCAACACAGGTGATGGGGTAGGAGCAAATCAAGCTCTTTGTTGATATTCCATCCTGGGGAGATTGAGATAAACACTGCCATCAAGGCTGTGCCACTGGGAGCCAAATAGATATTCTAATTGTTTTGGAACAAAGCAGCCTTGTATTTCCTGCTGCTTTTGAAATGTCTTAACTGCATCTCTGAAGTGGCGAAAAAAAACAATCAGCTGAATTTGGGGTCTTCCTCGCATCTCACCGTCTGAAGCGTCACCCAGATGTAATCCTTACATCTGAGGAGGAGGCTCGCTCCTGAGCTGCGATCCTCGTCAGAATCACATCCAGTTTGTGAATTATTTTCCCCAGCTGAGAGTCTGTGTGCTACCAGCCTGGCAGAATCCTTCTAATGCGTCTGACAGCTCCTCAAAGGCCCGAACCACTGTCAGGGTCGCTTTCACTTTTCAATAAACCTGGAGCCCTCCTCCGCTGATCAGCAGGAATCC
>NW_013952836.1:30604-38602 GCF_001266775.1 Austrofundulus limnaeus
GGGGCACAGAGAGCAAAAGCACGTCCTGCTCCTCTGAAGGCCAAGCAGAAAAAAAAGCTTTCAAGATTCATTTTGAGAATAATTTGGTTGTTTTTGTCACAATACTGTATAACATAAAACATTTATATTTTTGTCTGAGCGAGGAGATTACATTTAGTTTTTGTAGTTTTACACAGATCAGTAAAACATTTGGGATTGAGGATTTATAACCCGATTGTAATCTACAACCACTAGTTGGTGATACAGTCTGTTTGTGCTCCTTTAAAGGGGACTATTTTGCAAAATCAGCTTTTTAAGTTTTATAACATGTTATGTCATCCCCTCATCAAAAACGTACCCAGAGTGTTGCTTTGACTCATTCATGCATGTGTGAGAAATCCTTGAATCTCCTGTGGTAGCCATGTGGAGCTTCCTATTTAGCACCTCCCTGGAGACGTGCTGAAATGGGAGTGTTGGAAATGGTAGGAGGTTCCTAAAGAGACAGAGGCCAAGTTCAAGGCATTTAGATCAACTATGATCCAAAATCAAATTTATTTTTGATAAATTCAGCTTTTTCACAACAACTGAAGGTAACATAGTGACTTGATTGCAGTATAGAACTGAACTATGTGCCCGGAAAATACACAATACCCCCTTTAAAAGTCAGCTCAATTAAGGTGTTTATGTGTAATTTTTTGGGTGTAATTTTTGTAATTGACCTGTTAGTGAGGCTAAATCCAACATGAATGGAGATGTAGTTATTTAAAAAAAAAMCACTGAATTCTCTATCTACATTTTGTTTGGTACACTGCATTAAGAACCCTATCTGGAGAGTGCGTGAATAAAACAGAGTTGTGAAAAACCTCATTTAGAGGCTTCATTTTATTTAAGCATTTGACATTGTTTTGCTACTCAGAGAACGCTTAAGACATCTCCGAGGTTTCTCCAAACAGTTCCTGGTAGAAACGTCTCAGCAGCACAAAGACATTTTGATTCAGATGAGCCTGGAGAACTTCTGCGTAGAGCCCTACTTCTCCAGCCTGAGGAGCAACATGATGGACCTGGTTGAGGTTCTGGCTGGRGTGGCTGCTGGGGTGCCACAGCACCACTATGGCTTCTACAGGTTGAAAACACTTGCTTATTCATTTTTTTTTAATTTAGCCAAACCTTTGTGTATTTTTATGCTTTAGTTATCCACAGTAGTTTGTCACTGATTGTGTTGTGTCTCGGATACAGAGAACAGTCCGCAGCCTCACTGCGACCCCAGCCTGGGCCCGTGTCTCAAGATGTGGCTCGTCACTGCATCATCCAGGCCAGGCTGCTGGCCTACAGGACAGGTCTGCTTGTTTCACCCCAGAATAATTCCCACAGGGTTTGATTTAACTGGTCACATTCTGTTACCCATCAGAYGGCACAATACGTTTGAAAACTCCTATTTTTAGCTAAAAATGAACAGTAAGTCGTGATGAAAATCAGWTGGATTAACAAATAAGTATAAGCTCAGTTAAATGGATAAATATTTATCTAACATCTTGATGACTTAAAGGTAACAGATGTCAGCTTGTAGGAGTTTGTTTTTGGGAACAGGCTAAAAACAGTATTTTTAATTTGGTACGTTTTTTTTCCCCTTTGATTCTAGAGGATCCAAAAGTGGGAGTGGGTGCTGTTATCTGGGCAACTGGGCGGACGGTAATATCTCCTTTTCATATTTTTGTTTTGATTTTAATTATAAGATCAAAGAATAATTTTTCACCTCCTCTCGAGTGTTCTGCTGCTCTGTAATGTACAGCTGTTTTAACGCTGTTTCTGTCAAGTTTTAACAGTCTCATTTGTCCTAGGCTGCCTGCTGTGGGACAGRGTGTCAGTTTTTGGTCGGTTGCGGGTTCAACGCCTACCCTGCCGGCTCAAAGTACGCCGAGTACCCRCAGATGGACAACAAGCAGGAGGACCGCCAGAGGCGCAAATACAGATACATCGTCCACGCGGAGCAGAACGCCCTTACCTTCAGGTCTGCTCGTTTGTACATTTAAAACAACCACCGGTGCGTCGAGTCTCACCCGTCTGACACGAGCGTTCCAACTGCTGCTTTTYAGGACGCGAGACATCAAACCAGATGAGGTCACCACGCTGTTTGTGACCAAATGTCCCTGTGACGAGTGCGTCCCTCTGATCAGAGGAGCGGGCGTCACACACATCTACACCTCAGACCAGGACCAGGACAAAGACAAGGGGGATATTTCCTACCTGAGATTCGGAAGCCTGAGGGACATCAGCAAGTTCATAGTGAGCTTCACAAGTAATGTTTCATATTAGCACAGAACAATTGACCATAAATGCTCAAAATTTGACTTTTTTTTGTCACAGTGGCAAAAAAGTCCCTCGGTTTCCTCAGGACCATCACCTCACGTTGCCAGTAAGTCACATCATGCATCTCTGATTATGCATTTGTAAAAAAACAACAAATATTTTTTGTTAGGTAGCTGGGTGAGCTCACATTAGTTGTTGTTGTTTCAGATGGTTGCATCGAGAAGCACAGCAGGCAGACTGAGCTGGAGGGTCCCAAAAACAAGAAGCTGTGCACCGAAAGGTCCGGCGATTCATCTACAGTCAGCTAAACGTTCTCTACAGTTCAAACCTGTCCTCCGTTAACCAAAAAAAAAAAAAAAAAAATCATGTTACCGGCTTCAAAGACGAGATACTCCAGTTTCTGCAGAAACAAGACTGAAGCTAAATAATTGTTGCTTCTGTTTGTCAAATTGGCATCTTTTACACGTCTGGTCTTGATGTAAACAGACAACCTCAACATGAAGGTACTTCTTCAATAAATGATGGACAGATCGTCTTTTAGACAGATGCTGTACCCCCAACAGGAACTCTACTCAGTGAGGGAGTAGAGTTCCTGTTGGGGGTAGATGCTGTACCCCCAACAGGAACTCTACTCCCTCACTGAGTTATCATGCATGTGAGGGTTTTCTCCGTGTACTCCGGTTTCCTCCCACAGACCAAAAACATGCACGTTGGGTTAGTTGGTAACTAGAAATTCTAGGTGAGTGAGTGTCTGTCATGTGTCCCTGTGATGGACTTGCGACCTGTCCAGCATGTCCAACTCTCTCACAGGGACCTGAAGCGACCCGAAAAGCAAACGGATGGATGTTCTCATCAAAAAAAAACAAAAAACATCTGGATTACAAACGTGCACAACACTCGTTATGTTTTTATTCATATACACATTTACGCTCTCCTTTATTTATTTTTTTTGACACATTTTATTTYGCATCCTCAACGAGAGGGTGCTGTGGCGCCCTCGGCACCCATGGTTCCCTTGTCCTCGGGACAGATGCAGTAAAGAAAGGCGGTACGGGTGGAAGAGAAGTGGATCGTTCTAAACGTACAGAACGAGGGAATGGGAATGAAGAAACATGGTAATAGAAGGGTTAGAATAAACTAATGTGTAGATTTGTTTTATTTTTCTACAAACATTATGATTTGTTTGATGTGAAACAACAAAAAAATACTTTTTTTTTTTTAAAAAGTAAAATAAAAAAGGAACTTTACTATTGCACTTTATGCTGCCGCATTTCTCCAGTTTTATTTTGAAATTTGTTACCGTAAGAAATGTTGGAAAGTTTTTATCCCGGCTAAAACGTACTCGCATAAAACCTTTTTAATTTCAGCGTGGATAAAGGCCACCATCACATTCTTATCCCCTACCAAAAAGTAGTATATGTAAGTATCCTTTAAGTATACTAATTTTAAACTATTAGGGAAATACTTTAGTATACTTGATGACATGTACTTAAAGTATAGTACTTGTTGGTAAGGGTAAAGAAATATAGCTTTAAACAGATGAAGGCAGAAACCAAACCAGTAGCAGAAGTGTTGCGATTATAATTTATTGTGTTGAAGATTTAACTTCCTGCATGTAGACGTGTTCCGTTTGTCTTATTTCTGGTTTTATTTTTCTCTGGTCGGTGCAACAGTTTTTTGTTCTTTTAACGCATAGATTTGTGAGTCAAACTTACGTATTTTAATAACAAAAACTGCATTTCTGTCTGAAAACAAAGTTCCAATGGACAGATGAATAAAAATAAAACACTCAGAGAATGCATTCCCATCGTTTTATTTGTAGTGAGTGTGGTACAATATCATCAGTGTGGGGGGAAATCTGGTGGCTGCTTTTAAAGTATCTTCTTTTTTTCCCAATTTTACCCATTAACGGCATTATAGACATGAAGCTGGCTGGTTTATATTTGCATCTCGTATGTTAAAACTAAAAGACAAGCATCTGTTTGATTTTTTTTTTACCATCATAGACAAAAAAGCCTAATGAAAATTCATAGTTTATCTTATTTCCTGAACAGCTGCTTGTTGTTCCATTTCGTGTCATTTTATCAAGAATTCATTAACGCCACAATTTCACCAACGGCTCCCTAGACTTTTGGCCTCAGTTTCGCAATTCCATTGAGTTTTCACTGTTGTGTTTAAAAAAATTACAGCAGTGGTAAGTGATGAGCTGCAAAAAATCAAATAAAGGTAAAAATAAAAGTGTACAAACATCCCCATGGACAACGTAACTCAAATATAGTGAGTCAAGAGGTTCATTGCTTAATTAAAACAAATATGTTCTGTTCAGAGCATATTTTCATCAACATAATAAGAATTAAGCTCCCCCAAGAAAGAGACGGTAAATACAAACAAAAGAAGGGGAAAAAAAACCTAAACAAGAAGGCACCACTGAATCTTCAAATATTTCCTTTCTTTAAACCAACATCGAATCAAAAGGTTTGTTTTTTACAGTACAGATCAGAAAAGGAGCAAAATAAGAAAAAAAAAAACACTAAGCAGATTTTTTTCAGCTTTTCTTCAGGTTTACATACCACTCACTGTACATGGCAAGAAATCAAACTATATTATATATAAAAGCACTGCGAAAACCGATGATTCGTTTTTGTTTTTGTTAGTGTTTATTATACAGAAAGTGCTGTTAGCGACTGGCGAAGAGAACCAGTGATTAGCATGATCGAAGCTTAACGTACCGATGTCGCAGTGAAATAAAAAAAAGGCTCTTAAATGTTAAAATGAACTGTTTGGTTGGCGATTTCTTTTGGCGTGAAATCATACCTCACTAATAATTTACTAAAATGGCACAGATTGATGCTGAAGCCTTTCTCTTCCTGGTTGAGAGTTCAGATTGTTTGGAGGACGCCTTTTTTTCAGTTTTGGAAAGAGAAGAATAAATCACTGGTTTTGGCAGTACAATATCACACATACCTACCCTCCCTCACTCATATATAAAGAAAAATATTTTTTACGATTCGCATCTACCTCATTTAAACTGTAAGCAGAGCAAATGTAGATTAAAAACTTCAATACCCATCAGCCACTGGACCACTTTGGCCAAAGCTTTCTAAAAAAGACAGTTTAGATGTTTTGAAGTGTTTCTCTGTTTGTAGGTTGTGAAAAACATTATTTATTGTATATAGCTCCTTGAACAGCTCAGTTTTGACAAGCTAATGGCTAGTCTGGGTGGAACTCCTGTCAAAATTCATAGCTATTCATGCAAATTCTATTTCATCAACCCAAACTTAGCATTTCACAGTGATTGAACTTGGTTATTTGCAGCAACAGATAGCTGTAGCATCTCCTGTGCAGTTTAGGGGGGCATCTTTTAATGAAAAACTGACAGCAATATAAATATTTGCATGAGTTACTATGAGATTTTTAAGACTGAAGTTGTCTTAAGACAACAGCAATCCACTTTGGCTCCACTCAGATCTGATCTCCACAGAAACGCAGTTTGTCTCTAATTTTCTAGTCCTTGTGAACAGGGCAGTTTTATGAAGTGACTTTAATCCACACGGACACACTGAAAACAACTCAAAACACTGCAGTAATTATGCCAGGTCTGTATGTGGTGCTGTAACGCTGCTAAGAAAATACACAAACAGGAAACAAGGCGATGAGTGTTTGTGTAATGCTCGCACACCGGGTGTGAATTGTACAAGAAACGGACGCCTCAGGTCATAGTTCAGTTAGCAGTGGGGCTATGACATCATTATTTTAAAAAGTTTGCATTTAGGCTGTTCACATGGCTAGAGGGAAAAACGAGTTCACCCTGGAAAGGGTTTTCAGGCTCCTGAAACAGCATGTCAGTGTTGATGTAAGGCTGAAAATGATAAAACATTTGCGTCTAGACAGCCCCTTTAATCCCATAACCCCAAGCTGAGGCTGTTCAAAGAGCTATCTACAACAGGTAGGATACTGTTTATAACTTTCCCACAGAGTCCCCCTTCAAAATATTCAAACTATCCCTTTATTAACTGCTGGTTTCTTCAACAAATCAAATCAGCTGCCTACAACACCATGAGTTGTGGCACTAAATGCTACAGATGGAAAAACAAATGAAAACAGGATTTCTGAAAAAACAAAACAAAATAAAAGTCAATGATTATGACCTACTCTTGCACCAGTTTTTAATAAACCAACAGAGAAAAAAATAAAGATTTTCTTAAATAATCAATATTCTTAATGTTTTTCTATGTTGTTCTAATAATAAAAAGATATGGCAGAGAAAAGAAAGGATGTTTTGTTTCTGTTTGTTTTTAGGTTGTGGGTTTTTTCAGATCCCTGATCTGTTTGATAAGGTAGGTCTTCTCATCGTTGAACTGCTCGTCGTCCGTGCGATCCTTCTGGAAGTTGCTCAGGAACTCGATTAGTTTGGTCTGATTCTTGAGCAGGATGTCGGTGATGGGCTGCGTCTTGTTGGGGTTCGCCACGAACACCTGAACACAGCAGCCAGCGGGGGAAGCATTTTGGATCTTTTTAGTCATGTCATTGCATTCTTAGTGAGCCCAAACTGAAAAACGGTGAGTACCTTGAAGACGTGGAAGGCCTCGAACTGGATGTTGGGACTTTTGTCTCGGAGCAGATTCATCATCAGCTTGAGGTTTTCAGGCTTGCTGATGTAACGCGTCATCACCGTGAAGTTGTGTCGGTCCAATAACAACTCACCCAAAAGCTGATGGAGAGATTTAAAAAAAGGTTTTATGGTGTTTTTTTAACCGTTACGCTCAAGTTGATGTGAGTCGGAGGCTAACCTTCAGAGACTGTCGCTTCGTGACGTAGTTTTCAGAATGCAGCAGCTTCTCATAGTCGGCGAACACCTACAACCACAACAAAAAAGAAACTCAATTATAAATGACTAACTGCTCAAGATTTAAAGGCACAGTGTGTAGGATTTGTTGTTTTCAGTGACATCTAGTGGTTGAGTGGTTGAATCATCCTCCCTGGTCCTCCCCCCACCCCCACCCCCGCTTCCAAACGCAAAGTAGTTGCTACGGTGTCTCTCAGGTGTCAAAAACCTTTGATAAATCCAACGGCGATGTCTACCAGCAGCTTCAGGGCTAGTGATGTTTCAAGTGGTAAGATTAATAAGTAAAATTATCCCAGCTACAATGACAGACAACAAATATTACATTTATTGTATTACAACTAAAACTGTTTTTGACGCCGCCACCGCAGTTTGTCCKTCATGAGCCTTCGTAGACAAGATGGCGATGCAAGATGGCGGCTGCCTGTAGTGGGGACCCGCGACCATGGAGATAGTTGACCCATCACATCGAAACGAGGATCAAGTCCAAAAGTGGTGTATGGAGAAATGGGCAAATATAGTGTTTTGACTAAAATGTTAAGAAAAATTGCATTTTGTCAAAACATAAAGAATAAATGCCTTTATCTGTGTATCATTTGAATGAACTGTCTGAAAYATAATCATAAAACAAAAATTTTAAGCACTTTTTTGAGCAGCAGCAACAAAAAACCCGATTTTGAGGAAAAACGCCTAAAAATTTTGAGATTTTCCCTGTGAGCTAGCAAAGTTTTATTTCTTTTTAGCTGGGAAATCTCAATATTCAAATATAATTTGAGGTTTTCTCTTTATAAGGACATCAGAAATTCCTCATTAAAATGACACGAAATTAGGATTCAGACCAAATATTTATGTATTATTGTAACCAACAA
>NW_013952836.1:40789-44011 GCF_001266775.1 Austrofundulus limnaeus
AACCTTCAGGGTGGACATAGCTCGCTAGCAGCCTCGCACCGAGGACCTATCCACTTCATCATTTACCCAGAATGCTTTGCGTGTAAATAAAATGGCCCCATCCATGTAATACATTTTTTAACTTTTAGTTTAAAAATGATAAAAACTGAACATCATACAGTATTTTTACAGTCTTTATTTTACAGTTAAAATATGTTTATTTAATAAAGTCTAATGTTACAACTAATCATGGATCCCTTTAAGGAATTTCAGGAGCGAATGTTAAGGGGTTTCATTTAAAAAATAGATACAATCTTTTTCCAGGCAGGTTAGGGCTATTTTAACCAAGCTTAAATGTTACACGTCCCCTCCAAATGCACGGCGTTCATCCACTCGAATCATTGTGGCTTATTCAAACATCACCCAGAACAGTCCATCCGACCAATCAGTTTAGCCAAACTACRCCGACACCCAAGAAACTCCCACTAAATGACTGCAGAGAGCCATACTTGAAAAGGACAGTGTTAAAAGCATTTTCATCTCATGTGTCTAACTTTAACTGGAGCAGTGATTCATTTCAGCTGATTCTATTGATCTCATGTCTGTGACTCCTGACAGCTTTCTCGAGACGCCTGTCGACAAGCACACCAGCTAAGGGGCCAGCTTTATAAGCTGAGGTCCCCCAAGATCCCCTACGAGTGAAAGGACCCCTCTACTTTAGGAAACTGATGGCACAAGTGCAGCTCTGTATTAGAGTGACATTGAAAAGGCTTTTCATTGATTCAGATTTCCTGGAAATCTGA
Source organism: Austrofundulus limnaeus (assembly GCF_001266775.1). NCBI lineage: Eukaryota > Metazoa > Chordata > Actinopteri > Cyprinodontiformes > Rivulidae > Austrofundulus > Austrofundulus limnaeus. The sequence continues at coordinate 41,572 of NW_013952836.1, forward strand.
ATCAATGAAAAACTTGTTGAACAGTTTCTCTCTAGGACTTCATGAAAGTCCTTCTGTAACACCACTAACACCTGATCTGTGTTCAAGCATTCAAATCAACCACAAAATAAGAATCTATGTGTTTGTGGTGTTGAGGACTGATGAGAACGATCCACCTGCTAACATGCGAACCGTAACTCTCAAAGTTATCCATGGAAGTGTAAGATCACTCACAGTGTCGTAGTTTTGATCAAGGTACTCTGAAACGAGCACTTTGTGTCTTGTTAGGAGATCCTGTGGAGAAAAAAAACAGCCACTGTAAACCCACAGGTAAAACTTCTCAGTGTTCCCACCCAACAACATCCTCGATTACCTTAAAAGTAGCAAAGGCGTCGGAGGCGATGTCGAAAGTAGACATTTCCACGTAGCTGAAGAAGTTGTGGAAATCTTCGGAGTGGAGGACGATTTTAGCAAGCGGCTCATGGCGGATGCATTCCCTCAGCATGATCCCGCAGTTTAGTGCGACTTGGGGCGTCTCGTAACTTTAAAACGCACGAAAACAAAAGATCGGCCACCTGSTAATAGCGGTGCAAACGTGCCTGGTTTTAACTCTTTACTTCTAACAAACAACTCTCCACAACTAAACTCCATCATATCAAGGATCTTACTGTTCTGTGTTTTCCTAACAGAGCACTTCGCTCTCAGACAGGCTTACTTGTCGTTCTTGGAGTTTCTAAAATGGGAGGCAGAGATTTCAGTTCTCAGGTTCCTCTCTTGTGGAACCAACTTCTAGTTTCTGTCTGTGAGACTGACACTCTGTCTACTTTTAAGACTAGACAAGATTTTCCTTTTTGATAGTTAAGGTTGGCTTGGGTTTCCTCAGGTATCCCTTAATTTTGCTGGAGGTCTAACTGATCACATTTCCTCCCTCTGCAGCAGTCTTTACTCGCTCTACTCTACATGTTTGTATTGTAATTATCTCAATCATAACTGTTTTTCTTCCTATAGACACTACACCTGGAAAAGCCATTCTGTTTGTCCTCTCTAACCAGGATCATGATGCTGCCCATCCTGAGACTGGTTCTGGCTCTGATGGAGGTTTCTTCCTGTTAAAAGGGAGTCGATCCTTTCCACTGTTTCTAAGTATTTGACTGCGCCCAAATTAAGTTTAGACACAATTAGCTAGCGTTGATATTTCATATTGTATTGTTTGTGTATATGTTGTACTGTAATAGGTGGCCCGTCAGCCCTATAATACAGTGGAGGAAACCCTGTAGTGCTCTGAGGTGACTTATTGAGAATTGGTGTAACATGGATTAAACTGCATTGAATTGAAATGTTCTGTCTTACCCTTTAAGGAGAATGAAGAGAACCTCTTGGTGGGAGCAGAAGTATTCAACCGTGGGACACCTTGTCCCGAGCTGCCTCCTCAGGATGTTGTTAAAAATCTGACACACATCTTTCTTGCCCTGAAAACAGAAATATTTTCAGCTCGTTTCCCTCATCTTCCAACGAGCTGATTTATCTTTTAACGTTCCCCCTCACCTCAAAGTCAATGACCTGCAGGTTTTCTACGAGGGATATGAGCAGGCCACTGTTGTACAGCTCCTGGGCTAACTGGGCCACGGTCTCGGTGTGGGGCTCCTTGTCGTTGCTCCCGTACAAAATCTCCTTCATCGACACCAAGCACTTTGACACTTCCTCAGACGCCTGGAGAACAAAAACGACGAGATGAAAAGTGTTTGTATGTGTGCCTTTGAGGGAGAAAACTTGTTCTTGACAGTGAAGTGTTAGGGAGATGACAGAGCCAGGATCTTCCAAGCTTGAATTTCACAGAAGCCCGTCACCTTCGGACCCCTGGATGTCCAGGAACTTGAAGATAGTCTCACCTACCTTGTCTGTCTTTTTATCATGTTTGACCAGGATGGCCAAGTTTTCCTTCAGGCTCTTGACGATGTCTGCGGGACTCTTGTGGGATTTACCGAACAGCGGCATGACGAACAAACACACAAACGCCTTGGAACCTGAGAAACACACACAAATTATAGTGTGTTAGGATGCAGGATTTTTTAAAAAAAGGCTGAGCATTAAGATCATTTCATGCTGAGAAGAGATGGAGTTAGAGACGTTTGTCCATGTTGGACCTGGCAGTTTTACCGAAACATCCCACACAAATGATCTGACACGAATGTTAAAATGAAAAGATGATTTCAGAAGTATGAGAAGAAAAGAGTTCTGAGGCAGCTGCTGTCTGTTGTTCGCCTGGTTCAACAACTCACATTCCCGTGTCTTTCTGAACTCAGAGCCAAGAATAGGAAGGATCTTTGACATTTTTGCAACAGAATTCTCACTGGAGCCTGTTTCGACCAAGTCTGAGTTGGCTTAAAAGCATTCTGAAGTCAAGTAGATTGTATTAAATATCATCCATCCATCCATCCATCCATCCATTTTCTGTACACGC
>NW_013952836.1:45343-57677 GCF_001266775.1 Austrofundulus limnaeus
CTCACATACTTTGATGAGTACTCAGCTAAACACCAGACAGAGATTAAACCTGAGGGACCTGGTTGGCCCCTGGTGAATGAACCAGCAATAAATTAATAAAATAACAACAATAATAATGGGATTTAACAAATTGATCAGTTTTAAGCTAGAAGGCACTTCATTAATTTACCCTTTAGTCGCACAGAGCAACTTTTCTCTAAAATTGAACAAACATGTAAACATTTTTAACATAGTTGATTTGAGCTGTTGAGAGGGAAAAGGACAAATAAATAAATTAAGTAAATAAAAGTCAATACCTCTATTAGAAGAAATAAGTCAAATAAATATTCAACAGTCTGGTTAAAAGGTTTTGTGTTTGCTCCAATAAATTATTAAGATGAAAGTAAATGCTATATTTTTTAAAGTTGGATACTTGGTTAGATTATTTTCTAAAAACACAATAAGGGCTGCACAGTCCAGTATTTGGATGTTATAAAGAGGAGAAATGAAACTGTTCTGTTTATACCATCTTCAATAAGGGCATACTTTTTTTGTCCAAGTTTGTAAAAATGGGGATGGATGTCATATTTTTTGGATGTTGTATTCATACGGCTTGATTTCAAGCTTCAACTACATTTGGCAGCTCTGGGTGAGATTTACTCAGCAGGAATGAAGTAAAGGTTGCAGATCCGCTGTCTAGACAGTAAATGAGTTGAAACCGGTGCACAAGATCCACGATCGACTCGGGATGTAATTTGCCCCGCTAGTCCCAGAATGTCACCGAGTGTTTAGGCATCAGAAATGAAGCCTCTGCAAGTGGATTTATGTTCACTAAAGTGAAGAGTTGCAGCAACAACAACACTGACATCCATGAAGCTTTTTAGACTTTTTCCCAACAACAACTGGAAATTTTTCAGTTAAAAAAGCGAAAATAAAAAAATGAAACCCAGATTCAAGATGTCTGTCACCACCAACTTCCCTTAAAAACAAATCACGCTTATTTTCAAGGTTTGATCAAAACAGCTACGACTCTGTAAATTCTCACAAGAAGACGTGTAAAGCTCTGGCGGGTGACATGCATTTCTCCAAGCGAGGCTTTTATTCAGTACTGGAGTTTAAACGGGAGAGTTGGTCCTTCTCTGAGTTGGTGACGAAAGAAGAGAAATTGAGGGGGAAGCCGTCACAATCCAGGTCAGCTCAGAAACAACTTGTGACTACTAATCCTCATCTGGGAATGTGAACGTGCTTTAACCTCCTCCACCTTCAGCCCAACTCCTCCCTTCATCCCTCTTCATCTTTTAGGCTCAAATTATTTTCATCCAATTATTTGTTCAGATTTCAGAACATTAGCAGAGAGGGAAGAGTTCTCATCGAACAGACAAAAATTCAGTTAATGACTTTTAGTAATTATATTGCTTCAGCTTCTCTGTGAGGAATATCGATTTGACATAATAGGAAGAAAAGTCAAAGTGTGTCACTAAAAGCTCAAGTGGAACCAGATGTTGAACATGAAAAGGCCCGTTTCACCTGTGAAAGCCAGTTTCCTTTTCCTGTTAATTTCCTTGAAGTAAAAAGGAACTTGTTTTTAGTTATTTGTTTCAACTAATACTTTCTGTGGAGTTTGTTTATTCAAGAGGGACATTTTTGAGATACACTTTAAAAACAACACTTTCCTGGAAAAAGAAAGAAAACAAAACGAGGCTGCTCCTGTTTCACTTTGTCACCGTGTGACATCACGACAACAACTCTGTCAATATTTGTCAAAGGCCAAAACGAACAAGGAAGCATTTAAAACAGACGGAACATGTGCTCTCTCGACTTTTTCCTTATTATCTAATCACGCTTTTCCTGTCTTGTTGTTGCCACAGTTACTAAATGTTTGTAACTATTAAAGAACCAGGTCCAAAGGGTCAACTTTAATTACTCAGTAACAGGTCTCTGAATCCTTGACAGCTCAGACAGCTGCTTACTGTGAAACCTTCATTTTCTCTCTCTTGGCCTGGTTAATACAGACTAAATGTTATGTAATGAGATTAATCTGATGCCTGCTGGACCTGAACACACGCAGATATCTACTCTGTTTGAAAAGAAGCAAAGTTGGCTCAAATATTCGTTTTTAAGCTTTAGTCAGGAGAGACTACGGGAGCTTTAAATACAGACAAAATGACAGTAGTGACTCAGAAACAAGAAACAGTGACTGACATAAACCAACCGTTTTAGCTCCAGTGTTAGCTAGAAAAGTTGAAAATCCACTAAAATATAGTTGATTTAAGTGAATCAAAACTTGTGCAAAGCTGTAAATACGACAGAGAGCAACCTAAGAGAAACACACACATCCCTGTGGGGCTATTTTCCCTCATTATGTTCCTGTTTGTTATTTTAATGAGACTGCACGAAACGTTTCTCAATAGTTTGAYCAAAACAGCTCCAATTCCATCATTTCTCTACATCACATGATTTTAGCTCACAATGCTGGCATGAGAGTTAGCAGGTGACATGAATTGATTTAAGGAATTCTAGACCTTTAACGTGATATGCACTCTATCACCTCATTTATGTAGTGCATAAACATACAAATACTGAACACGAGTACTCAGTGCTTTCATTCTACAAAATACAGTTACTCTGATGACAACGTTATGGTCAGAATGGTTTATTTCATAGTCAGTTTGATGTATTTTATAGTCAATAAGTTTCATCATCTTGTAAGTACGGTTCATCTTATGGTCAACGGATCATTTTACAGTCAGTACAATTCATTATAGCCTGTACAATTCATTTTATAGCCTGTGCAATTCATTTTATAGCCTGTACAATTCATTTTATAGCCTGTACAATTCATTTTATAGCCTGTGCGATTCATTTTATAGCCTGTACAATTCATTTTATAGCATGTGCGATTCATTTTATAGTCTGTACGATTCATTTTATAGCCTGTGCGATTCATTTTATAGTCTGTACGATTCATCATCTTGTCAGTACGGTTCATCTTATGATCAATGGGAACAGATCATTTTTACACTCAGTTCAAYTCATTTTATAACCTATACGATTCTTTTACAGTCTGTTTGATTCATTTTACAGCCTGTACGATTCATTTTATAGTCAGTACAGTTCATGTTATGGTCAGTACGATTCATTTTATAGTCAGTACGATTCATCATCTTGTCAGTATGGTTCATCTTCTGGTCAGTACAGTTCATTTTACAGTCTGTTCTATTCATTTTATAGTCAGTACAATTCATCTAATGGTCAGTACGATTCATTTTATAGTCAGTACAGTTCATCTGATGGTCAGTAGAATTCATTTTATAGCCTGTACAATTCATTTTCTGGTCAGTACGGTTCATCATCTTGTCAGTATGGTTCATATTCTGGTCAGTACAGTTCATTTTATAGTCAGTACGGTTCATCTTATGGTCAGTACGATTCATTTTATAGTCTGTTCAATTCATTTTATAGTCAGTTCAATTCATTTTATAGCCAGTACAGTTACTCTTCTGGTCAGTATGGATCCTTTTATGGTTGATACGATTCATTTATGGTCAGTACGATTCATTTTATAGTCAATATGGTTCATCTTATGGTCAGTTTGATTCAGTTTTTAAAGCGGTGCCAAACAGGCCTATCCAGACAGGATATGGAAATCCACTGTATCAATCTCTGGTTTGTCTGTATATCAGTGGTAACCACAGGAACACAGCCTGTAACAGAGCTTCATTTTCAGAATAAAATTATAATGCTAAACCACAGTAATCTATTCTTTACCATCAGGGGTAGACAWAACCATTGTTTAGGTTGTCTGAGACAACCAGATCCTGTCACCTGGTTGTCCAGTTGACAACTAAGAAAAAAAGACCTTGATTAAAGTTCTCTGCCGGTGGTGTCCATCACTTGTAAAAATGAAAGGGAGAAAAAACTTGGTAAAGCCGAACCGAATACTAAACTGTAACTTTTAATGAGGTCATGTACACAGTATACTCCTATTTAAGTGAAAATATTTGACCTATGAGCAGAAGCTTAAGAAAGTTAAACTCTGTTTCAATTAAGAGAACTAGGAAGTTTTATTCACACAGATCCTGTCAACCTGGCTGACTGAGAATAATTATATATAATAAATTTTGTCTACAAAACAATATACTTGTTAAATTACATTTTTCTGGAGATTATTTTGGACAACCAAAATGTTTTGCGGACAACCAGGTTTGTCAACAGGTTGTCAGCTGGACAACATGAAAAATTTCCTATGTATTTGCATTTTTCTATCTTACTGATTATTCAAACTTACTGATTCTTTAAAACACAACTGATGCCAATAGGTTATATTTGTCATTATTTTATATATAATAACTCAGAAGCTGTTACCTAATTTCAGTACAGCAATTGTTTATTTTCTTTACTCTGTTTATGCATGTCACACCAGGTTTTTACTGGACTTAATTTTTACTTTATTTACTGGACTTGATAACCTTATTTCCAATAGACTCTTGGGGTGATAACTACTAATGATTACAATAATTTATACTTTTCAAAATAAAAAAATCTATGAATAGATACAAACATGGGTAAATGAAGACCTGTTGTTAAAAGTTGTTTTGTTTAACAATGAATATTTCATTTTTGTTAAATCTCACACATGAAAAGCTTGAATTTAGAGAAGGTTCCGTATTTAATGTAATGGTTGCAAAAACTATTATAAGCCCACTTTTGTTTTTATTTTGAAAGTTCGTTAACGGAAGTAGACAATCTTCCTACAGGCTAGCATGGCGCTACTCTCCTAAAAGTAACAAGAGAAGGGAACACAAAAACAAAATTCTCTCTCGTTACGTGTGTTGCTCAAGAGTCAAAGGTCCCGCCTTGTTTTGAGGAACAGCAGCTAATAAAGTCAACGGAAGTGAACAGCGCAGAACGCCGCATTAACAGCGCGAGACAATGTGATATTACACGGCTACACCCCTCTCGCCCTCCAGCCAAAACTGCCTTTTTTTGTTTGACAGATTTCCAACGCTAACTACAGCTGTCTGTATCACTGCAGAAACAACTGCAGAGGGGGACGTTAGGGGGTCACCATCACACACATTTCAACCCTTGGTGGGGTTACAAAACCTGTCAGYGGCTGTAATTTCGTAAGGTTAGCCGCGAGCTACTGTTGTTCGACAGTATTAGCTAAAAAAATATATACTTACAGTGAGGAGATGTTTGGTGTTTTTAAACGTCTTGTCCGCTTCTGTCCCGAGTTGTGGCGCGGCCGAGACTCCCAGTTAGGCGTCYGAGTTCACGCCAGGGGTGCTTGTTGGCAACAAAGTCGGCTAAAAATGTGTGCGATACAATTTAAAATGTGAGGAATCTGTTAAGAAGGGAGTGTAGAATTCCATCTGTTCGCTCTCCAACAGTGTGGCAAGTTAGCTTGGATAGAGTCYAACAAGACTTCCGGTGGGGGATCTTCACATTAAGACTCAAGAAATGCCTTTTAGTAGGCGCGAGGACAAACAAGGATGTTGTTTAGAAAGGAATGYATGCTACAAATTAAAATCAGATTAAAGTTATTATTTGGTGTGAAATTTACACCGCTCTTGCGTTCTTAGGTTATCATCTGTACACTTTTATTTTACARCACAAAATGCGCAATTTCCTGTTTTGGTTAAGCTAAATTCTGCTAGCTTGATAAATCTGTATCTTTCCAGTAGTGGCTGAATCTCGTTCACATTCTCTCACTTACAGCCCTCCTCGCTGCCTTTACCGGCGCATTACCGGTGTTTTTGCATATAAAAAGGCACAAATGTATTGAAGTTCACTGGTATTGCACCTAGACCTACTCTTTCCATACGTGTTTTATGTTACGTTGGAAAATAGGGGAAGAAATGAGGAGGAAAATGTTGTGAAGGTCGGACAGAAAACTTATTGGAATGCAGCCCAGGCCAACGCACGATCATTCTGGTCACCGTGGTTACTACACTCCCTGTGTCTTTCACTCCCTGGGTGCCAAATTAATGAGGCATACTAAAAAAAAGCAAGATGCTTCCTGTTTTAAAAATATTTTGACCTATGTAATATTTAAATTCAAGGATGCCTGGATGTGAACTCACTGCACTTTAAGGGGATTAGAGAAAACTGTAAATCCAGTGACTCAAATTGTTGGTGCAAAGAAGGATTTTACATAAAATCAAGAATATTGTGGACAACCCTGACCATCCTCTTCATCAGACTGAAAGACAAAGTGTCTTCAGTCGGAGGCTTCTTCAACTTCGCTGTAATACAGACCGCTACAGAAGATGTTTCCTGCCCACAGCCATCAACATCTACAATAACTCTTTAGTTAAATGAGTTACAACAACACCTAATTTCCCTCTGGGATCAATAAAGTATTTTTGAATTGAATTGATGCATAATTTGTACCTGTACTAAAAAAAGAGTAGTGGGAGAAGGAAGAGTTTGATCTGTAAATTTGTAAACCTCCAACAACTTGAACAGAGATTGTGTAAAAACCATGTAAAATATACCCCCCCACCCCAAAAAAATAAACAATAATAATAAATCAATAAAAAGTTGCAATCCCATAGAGGAAACCATCTTTATTAAAGTTGCTTTCATTTTTACATACAAGTCAGAATACATATTTACAAATGTACATGTATGTCTAATATTAACATTTCACCATCATACTCAGTAGATATACGATAAGAAAATAAAGACAGTGGTCGCTGCAATGTGCTGCATAAAAAGAAACTTTAAAAAAATAGAACCCTTTCACAATCTCTCCAGTCTTGGTGTCAAAAAAAAAAGTACAAAGAACTCAGATTTTGTGTCACCACGATCGAAAACGTTGACAAGTTTAGTGCCCGTGTCAGCCTTTTTTCAAGGGCAAAAAATAAATTCTCGTCCCATAATAACACAGAGTTAAAAATATATATATTTGACTCATTCGGGAGGTTTAAACATGACAACCACGACACCCTTGAGGAAAATGGCATGAGGTAAAGAGGTGACATTTATCCGCACAGTTTGACGCAGAACGGCCTGCGATCTCTGGTTTCCGGCTCGCCTCACTTCCACGGGCAGGTAGCCGAACAAGGTTCGATTTAAACCGGCTCAGGTTGAGTTGCTGAGCACGTTCCAAGTCATAAAGTGGGTGGGGTTGGTATTAGCTCAGCAGCACTTTCCTGCTAATAAAAAAGGGAGGAAATAGTGATTTGCAGCGCCTTGTGCATACAGTAGAAAATCCCAGGATATAAAAAAGTGTCATTCAGTGTTCGTACAGCACAGGTTCCTTTCTGAGTCTCTCTCTCTCTCACACAAACACACACACACACACACACACACACACACACACACAGATACTCGATTGTGATCGGCTACAAGTGTGGCTCTCGGGGCTTTAGGTGCAAACACGTTGCGCAGGGTTGCAATAAAGGTGGCTGCTGTCACATGCCTGAAAGGGGCTGGGAGCCGAGGACGAGGACAAAGCTTTCCTTTGTGCAAATATAGGTGAGAACAATGACACCAAAACAAACAAACCAAAGGACTAATTTGGGGAGGGTCGAGTTGGAAGAGTTACTGTTGCACAAAAGCTGCCTTTATACGATGATGAAAACGATTTGTGTAATGAGTTTGTTCTGAACCACACACACACACACACACACACACACACACACACACACACACACACTGGCAGGAATGTGGACACAAAGCGTTGACATGTACAGGTATGCAGTCACACCTGCCTGACTATTCAACTTCTGGGGTTTCCTGAGAGGCTACTGCAGTTCAGAAGTAAAAAAAGAAAAAGAAAAAAAAATTAAATAGATGTCCAAGCTGCCCGTTTTTTGTTTAAACTGAAACATGTAACCTCCATAACCTTATAGTTTATCAGATTTTTTTTAAACATAAATAAATAGAATTGTTGTGTCGCAGCTGGTCTGCCACATGCTGCTCCATACGTGTCCCCAGAAACAACAACAACAAAAAAAAAACAGGTTACAACTGGCTCATTGTTCTAGCTGCAGCCGTTTCTCACAGTGCATGATCGACGTCTGACACTAAACCATTTTATTGTGTGGAATACCTGTTTGATGGGATCTGTGCAAGCTCCAAAGGAGACTCTATCGCTGTGCTACCATGGCCTCGACTCAAAGCGGACCGAGCGGACACCGGCGGTGTTGAATCTAGTGCAGATAGTTGTCGAACTGCATGTTTTAGATGCTACATATTCACAATATGGCACCRAACCCGTGTTCAGTAAGTTAAGGCCAAATAGGCCTTTTTGGGATTTTTAAAGCAGGTTTGACAGGAGGTTGAGGCATCACGTCTTGACTTGCCCCCCGCCAGGAAATGGTTACGGAACAGAGATGGGATGGTGGAATCAGGTCAGGGTTTGATGTCAGAGAAGCTGGTGTAGGTCTCGCTGCAGCTGGAGGATGTGCTGAGGTTCCCGGAGACGCTTCCATCTGCAGGGAGGGGGGAAACACGCAAACAACCACAGTGATGAACAACACACTCAAAGGCGTTGTCCTAAAACTATTTCCTGTTAGTGTAACCAACCTGAGCTGCTGAGCGACTGCGAGGATTTGGACTCTGAGATGAGGCTGAGGAGGTTTGCTGCCGCCACCCAGCCGTCTTTACCGCTGCAGAGGTTCTTCACAAACCTACAAACCACAAGAACCTCACTGAACAACAAGGCATGGCTGAAAACTCTTACATTTAAAAGATACTCCAGTACTGGGAACACCATGATACGAAAAGCATTTTAGGTCCTGCTTGCAAGGGAACAAAGCTGTTTTCCATCTGTATTGTTTTGTGTTATCTCATAGGGGGTTTCATTTCATACAAGAAAGATCTGGGAACCAGGACCAGGGAGTCAGAGCATATATTGTGCTCAAGGTCTAGTCTCAGCTTTTTGCAGGTGATGTGGCTCTTTTGTCATCTTCAAACCTACTGCGTACAATAGCGCCGAGATGAGAGTCCGCTCCTCTGAGTCTGAGGCCATGGATCTTGATAGGAAAAGGGTGGAACACTTCTTTTGGGTTTCTGCCTCAAGTGAAGGAGTTCAAGCATTGGGGAGACTTGTTCCCAAATGATGACAGGACGGAATGGGAGACGGCCCAATAAACCTGTCCACTGTTGTCCACAATAACGAAGGTGTTGCTCCAGTCTGTCGTGGTGAAGGAGGAGCTGAACCAAAAGTTGATTCCAGGACATAAGTGTTACAAATCCTCTCCGGTCTTTGGGTCCAGCAGGAGGAGCAGGGGAGATGTCTGAGCTCTTTCAGATAAGCAGGTCCAGACCTCCATCCATCCATCCATCCATCCATCCATCCATTTTCTGTACACGCTTCTTCCTTTTCAGGGTTGCGTGGGTCACTGGTGCCCATATCCAGCAGTCACAGTGCGAGGGGCGGGGTACACCCTGGACAGGTCGCAAGTCCATCACAGGGCCACACAYAGAGACAAACGAGACAAACAACCATTCACTCTCTCACTCACACCTAGGGACAATTTAGAGTTATCAATTAACCTAACAGTCATGTTTTTGGTCTGTGGGAGGAAGCCGGAGTACTCGGAGAAAACCCACGCATGCACGGAGAGAACATGCAAACTCTACCCAGAAAGGTCCCCGGACCGGGATTTGAACCGTTGACCTTCTTGATAAGAGGCATCAGCTCTACCAACTGAGCTGATCCTGCTGATCTCAGCACCAGTAGGGGTCTCTGCAGTACATGTTGTCCTGTGGGTGGAGAGGACCCTACCCGTGATTGGCGGCGTTGGTGTGTGGGCGGAGTTTACCCTAACCGTTAKTGGTTGGATTGACTTGTCTTGTGGAGCAACTTAAAAGAAGAAGTAATGATACCGTTAATAGTAAAATAATATGATGTATTGACTGTCTGTGTACAGTTTAAAACAGAACAATGACTCAAATAAAAATTATTGTGAACATGTAAAAATAATTTATTGACTTCAAATTTCATGCGGCAAGCTGTCTCAAATTATGACTAATATTCATATTGATATTGATATTTAGTGATCTTTTTACATTCTGGTTACAGCTGTTTTGACCAAATTGTTACATGTCCCTCCATATGTAYGGCATTCACATTTTGTGCAGCTAGCACCTTCCTGTCTCAACTTATGACTTAAATTAATCTTTAAAAACAGGTGATCCTGCACAAGTCGACCGCTGTCCCCAGCTTCTTCAAACCTCAACGACAATCTGACCAGTCATGTCTTGGGCCAACTCCTCCCACAAAATAAAAAAACCCTTCTTTGTGACTGCAGAAACGCCCTTCTCTCTCAGTAAGTTGCATAAAAGGTGGCATAAGATGTCTAAAACGTTATGGCATGACAGGGTCTAAAAGTATTCCAGTGTGCACATCAGCTATTGATGGTATTAACAACCTTGTACAGAACTCTGTCATCTGGTACTTTCTGAATATATTTACCATTGTCCCTCCTCTCCTTCTCTGATCAGCTGGACCACGTCTCCACTCTTGACAGACAGCTCCTGAGGACCCGCCTTCTCGCAGTCTGCCACCACCGTGTACCTTCCCGGAGCCTGGACAGTCAAAAAATAAATAAATAAATAAAAAAAACAGACAGAAACACCAGAGTATTTACAACTGAAACTGTGACCGACTACAAACAGAAGAAGTCCTAAATCTTCACCACCCAGCTCACCAGCTTCCTCACAACTTCGTCCTCGGTGTCAGAGTTCATGGGGTCCTCGCTGCTGGAGTAGCCGTCGTTCTCCTCCGATGCGTCCACCGAGAGAGATGCCTTGTTCCAGCCTGAACAAAAGACCAGTAGAGAAAAATGAGAAAAGCCAAACTACCTAGACAGAAGTGAATATTTGTGAGAATCATTCAGACTGTGACATCAGATTGCGCCATGATTGAACATATTTAACGGTCGCCATGATGAAAGGATCTCACGTAATCAATTCAAGATGGCCGCCCCAGCAAATCACTATTAGAGAGAGTCGCCTTCATCCCATACTCCAAGCGCTAACAGATTTGAGATCTGTGCGTAAAACTCTGGCATTCCTAACTTTTAATCAAATGTTCTATGGGAAATGGAATAAAAAATGTCTAAAATGTTAGTTTTGTCYTTCAAAGAAAACTTGATGTCACAATCATGCTTAAATCCTCCTTTAAGAGTCAATGCTAAAAAAAGCCCAACCACTCAAGAGAAAATCAATGTATAGTAGAGACAGAAAATGAGACTTTTTGATCAAATATGTGATGTTTTTTTTTATTATGGGTACAAGTATACACAGGGTGAGTCAAAAGTATCAGGACATCCTGTTATGTCAGAAACTAAAGGGAAAATAATCTGAATACCCCAGCAAGTAATGGGTGAGGTGGACCATCTTTTAAGGTATACGTCCAGAACATGACTGCCATCTTGAAAGCTTCTTTCTGAAATAAAAGTGTGTCCTGTGACTTTTGACTCACCCTGTATATAAGCTGATGAGGTGAAACACAACAAACAAACACACCCAAAAGAGAAACGAAGAAGACTCATGGCGAAGCAACATGATCATCCAAATTAACCCTTCATAAAAACAGTAGAGCTCCCCCTTTAGGATTTAAGCTGAWATGACTCAAAAGGCTGATATTTTGCTGACTTCACCCAAAGTGAAAATCACTCGTGAGCAGCAGGACAGAAGAAACCACGCAGAGCCTGGAAGCAGCTCTGTTACCTTGCCGCCTGCTTTTTAACAGATTAGAGGTACTCGTCCACCTGACTCTGCTCAGAGTGACGTTTGCAGGCCGCTCTAAAGGAGAGAAAACTGTCAGCCAATCAGTGACCGTGAGCCGGACGTGAAAACAAACTCTCATGGATGGTCAGTCAGTAAAGTCAGGCTTTAGACGGGAAGGATCAGGGGGGATTTTGTGCCGTTTCTTTTTACGTGAAATGACTTAGAGACTTAACTAAGACAGATGTTTCTTTGGACACCTGTWGAATGAAAAACAAGAAACGAGTGACAAATGTAAGATGAGATGATGAGAAAGAGATTATATGGCTGGATTGACAACCTGATATCTACAACCTCCATTTTGAAAGAGTCAGGACGTTGTATAAAAACGATTTGCAAATTTCATWATCCTGTATTTCTCTTCCACTCTGATGCCACGCTGTTGTAATTGATCCAGTTTTTGGTTTAGCATCATGACTGAAATATGGAAGGCTTTCTCTGAAAAAAATTTAAAAAACGGACGGGAGTATGTTATAAAGCCTGTGTAAAGCTGATGTGTAAGATGGACATCAAGAGGCACTAATGCACCCCCATACCAACAGCGATGCTTGTTTCTGACCTGTGCGCTGATTGGCTGTTGGATCTTTCTTTGTTTAGTACATAGGAC
>NW_013952836.1:58800-62805 GCF_001266775.1 Austrofundulus limnaeus
CACACACACACACACACACACACACACACACACACACACACACGAGGCCAGCTCTAAGATGCTCATCTATCTCATGATATAAAAAAAACCTAACCTAGCAGCTCCACTCTTCAGAAGATCCAGTCCAGAGCAACTAGCACGTTACTGAATGTTATTGTTAAAAATACATGGTTTGACCCAAAAAGAGGCCTCAATCTGAAATCTTCACAGTCATGAAATGCTCTGCGCYGCCTCTCCATGGAAACCGATTTCATTAGAAAGTTCCCAGAGGAGGATGAGTAAAGACAGAGGGATGACACAGAGAAATATGAWGGCTGGTGAGGAGTTAAAAACTCTTCCGGTTGTTTATATTTTGTTCACAACCACACACTGAAACTGGAAAATTCGACTTCGTTCCAACAGAAAACATCTTTTTTTGTTGTTGATGTTGTTTGTATCACTCTTGTCCCTCAACCCAGAACATATTGAGGCAACATAATTGGACACCATTAAATTCAATAAACCCTGAGAGGTCCTGCTTTAATTTGTAGCCCTGCATTAACATGACAAAACACAGATATATGCTAATGCGCACACGCCCTGTCCCACAGATGAAAAGCACACATTAATAAATGATAAGGATTAGGGTACATCCTTTAATGACGCCCACATTGTCCTCCTGGGAGTCAGACAGTCCCCCTGTTCTTTTAAGACCCGTCCATTTTACAAGCAGGTGTTTCAGCTCGACTTTGCTGCTTTTTTTTAAAGCTGCTCACATTTGTCGGGACAAACTGGAGCCTCTCGGTTTCACCTGCTGACAGAGCCATCTGCCGCGCCGCCCTGCAGCAGTGCTCCTGCCATATATTTATTACTCTGAATCCCAAAGGTGGGCTTCAGCAAAGACAGGAGCGTCCCGTTATCGGCTATAACTGGAGGGCACGCAGGCTATTTCGTCCTGATGTATTCAAGTATTTCACCGGTGGATCTAAAGGAAGTCGACACAGACGATTAATGAAGCTGTTGTCAGGCTGAAAGATAATARGCATGTTTTTGATGCGTTTTCCTGTTATAAGGGGTAAATCGGTGTAGATGCACGAGACCCAAGACGTATCAGTAATGATACATCTGTAAATGATTCGCTTTTGTAGAGTTCAGCCAAATCAATCAAATAAACTAAATGAAGGAGGAGTTGTGTTTTCATTGTGTGATTTCAGCAAAATGTGTTATTTTTAAGCAGTTATGATAGTAAAAATCTTGTGTTTATGCTACATTTGTGCCAACCCCGTTAGCATCTAGGGATTCTAGTTTGTTCAGCTCTACTCCAAAAGTGTTTTAAAAGGGGTTGGGGGCATTAGGGGGCCACCGAGAATCCTGGGGTGGCATCAAAATTAAAAGCCATACAGGAATTTCTAAGATTCTATTATGAAACTTCTACTTTTTACGACTTGTCAGGGAAGAGGACAAAAAAAATAAGCCAACTAAAGGCAAATGGAAGGCAATATTGTCATTGCCTGTGCCAGTGAGGGAATATTTGTCTCATGAACAGCTGAACAATACTGAATGAAACTCACAATAACGATTAACCTTTGGAGTCWAATTCAAAACAGCCAACAAGACTATCAACCTCAGCAGGCACATTTTAAAAATGGYCATTTCCCCTCTTTTTTTGTCCTATCAGTGAAACCTCTCGTCCTTGAAAGCCCTTGGTGAAGAGTGTGTCTCGCGGGAAGACAAACAACCTTCACCCTCCAGTAAGACTGCGTGTCATTGGCCAGTGGACAGAGCCGGCGCGTCCTTCAGGGACGTCCCCCACACTGATGGAGCCTGATGCGAGACCACCTGCTCTTCGTGCCTTCAGGTTGAGTCATAAAGATGCCTCKCTCCACTGTGTGGAGTTTTAACTCTGCTGTCTTTAAATAAAACATGAACGAGTTACTGTGTGTGGGGTTTTTTTAGCAGAGCTGAGTCTGCATGCAGTTTAGATTTTAATACATTATTTTACCCTGGTCTGTTTTTCATGCTTTGTTTCTTTTAATGATCACCACGAAAAGCAAGCAATCAGAAAAATGCCTGTCTATGTCTTTGTCTGCATGTCTGTTAGCAAAATATTTCATGAACCTACGAATACACTTTTATGAAACGTTTAGGAAGCATTCACCGGATGTATATCTGCAACTGAATACCTTTTGGATTCAACATACCGTATTTATTAGTGTATAATACGACCCCCCTTTTTTGAGCTTAAAATGCATAAAAAATTGAATCCTCAAACTACCTCCAATTTCATACAGACTTCAAGATTTTTCAGCCTTTGCAGTCTTTATACATATCAGTAAAATGATCATTGCACTGTTCATTTTATTTTAACAACATATATACTAAAAGATATTTTGACAACAAATATACATCAGCTGTAGCAGCATCATATGAACTCTGGCATTTTACACATAGTCCATCAGGATGCACCAACACAAAAGTCAGAGACTTCACATGAGATTTGGGCCATCTTCTGGGGCAAAAGCAGATTRCTTCCTACTCGCGAGCGCCCCCTCTGGTGGGGAAATGTTTTTTCAGGGATCCAAACATTTTCAGAACACCGGTAGACGGCAGCTATTACAGACGAACATGTGTTTGTTGTTCAAGGAGCGGCTCGGTCACATGCTAATGTCTTTAGTTCACTATCATTACTAAGATGCAGGACTGCTTTTTTCCCTTTTTTTTTTCCACATCATGTCACCTGCCAGGATCTGTTATTATCTCTCTCTGAAACACAGAGGAGTGTCAGAGGTAAGCTCGTTTCAACTGCTTTTTACGACACGGTCTCATTTCCGGACTCAGACATTTTGAGAATGAAGCCGATATTTCAGTTAAAATGCATAAGTAAAGTATTTATCCAAGTATAGTACTACCTCCCAACTTTATGGATGATTTTATGGATTAAATTTTACCTATTATACTTGAATAAATACGGTAATTCAAGATGGCCACCACAGGTAATCATACTTACTGAACACAAAAATGGCTACGACTCAGTTTTACAGMTACTGAGCTAAAGCCTGGTGTGGTAGTAGCTGAGAGTCTTCTTCAAACATACTTTGAGCAGATTGCATGAAATATTTAGTTAAAATGTTGGCCCACAAGAAGGTATGCAGTATGCATTCCTGTAAGAAATCCTAGTTTCATTACATAAAGTAAGTTTGTTCTAAATGAAAAGACTTTAATCATGTCAGAAGCACAATTTTGTCAAAAACATTTAATGGAAAAATCTATCAATTTTCACATGMAGACTGCAAAAATCAGAATACAGGAAAGGAAAGAGAATTGAAAGAGAAGAAGAAGAGTGACGTGACAGAGAGGAAAAAAAGAAAGAAGGGATTAAGAAAGGAGGGGGATCCTGCAGAGACAGCTCAACCTGCTGATAAACTCAGGAGTGAAACATAAATCATCTCAGCTGTACCATTATCATCTTTATCTGGTAATTTAATTTAAAGAGAACAAAGACAGAGAAATGAAAAGAAACAATCCCCAAAAAAAAGCTTCAATAAACTGCCAGAACCTGAACAAATAAAAACCAAAACATTTGTGTTAAACTGTGCGTTAATAATTTATATGAACACAAACCAAACGSTCACTGATAAAACATACACTCTTGCTCTACAGCATGTTATGGCTCTCACTTAAAGCACTTTAAGTTCCTATAAAACCATACACCAAGCCAGATGACTGTAATATTTTCTGTGTGTTAGTGTGTGCATACACTTCAGTGAGGCGTCTCATCATGTGTTATTGCCACTGTGGGAATAGTTTCTTGAAAACAATACGGAACACAACAATTAGACGGGATGGCAATTATCTCCTGTTAGCATCTATTTGCATATATTTGCACAAATTGAGGCGAACTAAATGGCGTCAGACAGGAAAAGCATCCCAACACCAGACGTGTGAAAGGTGAGAGCCGCAAGGAGTACAACCAGAGATGACAATAAATAAATAAATAAATAAATAAATAAATAAATAAATAAATAA
>NW_013952836.1:63135-64346 GCF_001266775.1 Austrofundulus limnaeus
CAATAATACAGTGTTTGAAAAAGCTAAACAGTTATGAATATGTTTTGAACATCATTTAAACAAATAAAGTCATTATTAAGCTAGAAACTGAAATAAAGCATTTAGACATATATCATTTTATTTTGAAAAATAATGGCTTTATGGTTGTTTTTGTCAAATTTTCAGAAAGATGTCATGCCTAATTTCACGTGATGTATTACATAATCAGGATGTAGGATTAGTATGTTTTGGGTTGCAGAAGCCAACACCAAACTTTAGCTGAACATGTCTGACTCATAGACATTTTTGTGAACGGCCACTTTCTCAAGAGCTCAAGGTAGACTGAGGCCAGATACATGTTTGAGTCCGTTATGGTYTGGTAGAACATCATATATTTTTCAGGCCAACATCGGTATTGGCCTGAAAAATATATATGTGCAGGTGCTGCCATGTTTTCAGAGAAAGGTATTTTATTTTACAAGACAGTTTTCTAGTACAACTTACAAGTAAAATGTGAAGGGACTAAAGGGGCTGGTTTCCTGTTCARATTTGTCACCAACTGAAAAAAGGGCCATAATATAAGAAGTGGTGGGCAGAATTCAGCTGAAAACACCCCTGGATTAGCGGATTAGCATTAGCAGAGCTAAGATTCATCTTTAGCACATTATCAGTAAACCTAACTTTTGTTTAGATGTGCCAGTGTATACATCATTTCCAGAACCACTTCCACCGGTCATATAACAACCATCCTAAAGCATCTTCTAYGGCCACCTATCAAATTTCACATTTTATATAAAATCTTGGTCCTAACTTTCAAAGACCTCAATAATCTTGCCCCTCCGTATCTCACAGAACTTGTCCACATCAACACTCCTCCCTRCACTCTCAGGTCCAACTTCTCCATCCAACTCACTCAATGGCCAGTTCATCTGACCACTATAGGCCCAAGAGCTTTTAGTCACTCAGTCAGCACCCACCTCTGGAACTCTCTCCCATCGGACATTACAAACTTTCCCACCATCTCCATTTTTAAATCATGGATATTATCCTCAAACAGTTTACCCGCCATCTCTCATTAACCCTATTTTATGTAGGATGTTTTACTGTTTTATCGTTATGAATGATGTTTTTATTTGTTAATTGTTAAGTATGATGTTTTATTGTTATTTTCTTTCTCTGTTTTATTCTTTTTTGTTTAACTGCATTGTATTTTAATTATATGGTGTCTTTGA
>NW_013952836.1:64774-69517 GCF_001266775.1 Austrofundulus limnaeus
CACACACACACACACACACACACACATTAGAAGTGGGCCAATGCTGCCAAACACAAACAGTGTTTATGGGGGGCCAAGAAAGAATGTCCCCCTCCCCACCTTTTTGTGCCCTTCCCCCAGGCTGTGACACCCCTTCTCCTCTTCATTCATTCTTTTTCTCAGGGGATTAGCATCATTATTGTTATTTTCCTGTTCTGATCACTTCTGAATGATGTCATGGGAGGCAGCAGTCAAATTAAAGTGAGTTACAACTCAAGAAAAAAAATGATCAAAACAAACCAAAAATGTGCAGAGAACTGAACCGAAGCATCTCGACCTCTTCGGAGTCTCC
This sequence comes from Austrofundulus limnaeus, assembly GCF_001266775.1. Taxonomy (NCBI): domain Eukaryota; kingdom Metazoa; phylum Chordata; class Actinopteri; order Cyprinodontiformes; family Rivulidae; genus Austrofundulus; species Austrofundulus limnaeus. The sequence continues at coordinate 65,106 of NW_013952836.1, forward strand.
AGCTGAACTTGTCTTTGCATGTTTGGAGTGATTCTAAACCCTGGATTCAGAGGAGTGAAAGGGGAGTGAAGAGAAGGAGGAGGGGAATACATGATGCAGTCGGAAAAAAAATGAGAGAAGAGGGAGAGGTGCTCCTGTCTCATTAAGGAGAATTGGAGGGCAGGGTTTCTTTGAACAGGCCTACATATTTAATGTGTTGGCCTGGTGGTAGCTGATACTGTGGATGTGATCCCTGGTGGGGGGGCCAGGGGCAACAAAACATGTTACAAATTCACTCCCTTGCGGAGCTTGAACCTCTACATCTAACGTGTCCAAATGTAATTTGYAAAATAAAAATACTTCATGTACTTGTGTTTGACTATAATAGCCTTGTGGTTTCTTTGTTGTGCAGGTGTACTTCCTGCTGCCTGAAATAGAAACATGTGCACATCTGGATWACCTCATGCTGCAATATAAATTATAGGGATAGTGTCTTCCACAAATCCCACCCATATGTCTGTGCGTGCCTGCATTTCTTCTTCACTTTGCAAATAAAAAGTAATTTTTTTAAGCAAAACAAACATTCATGTCGACATCCAGCGGTGGAAGGAAGTAAGTCTTAAAAACAGGCCGACTGCCATTGGAGTCTATTATTCTCACATGGCCTCCTCCTTTGTGTCGAAGTCATGTTCCTACAGGTTTTCGCTGCTAAACACACGTTGTCAGTTCAAAGACGGCAGCCAGCTGTTCCTGGCTTGTTTAATGGCCAGCGGTGATGGTGGCCGGTCAAAGTTCAAAGTCGCGGGGAAGTCAGAGAGATATCTGATGTAGACTTATTGCTCGTGGCCGGACACAGAGGTGTACGGCGCACAGAAATGACTTCCGACATTCAGCATAAACAGACACACAGCATATATACAGACTGCAGACACACAAGTCAGACGAGCTTGGATTTTGGGCATTTCTAACAAAACTGAAGGTGAAATGTTGGGAGAAACGATGTGTGTGCGCTTCTGCTGAGGAAAACTTCCTCTGATGGTGTCAAATGGCAGCAGAGACATGACCAGCTGTGGGTTTTGCGAGCAACAATTCGTCGTCCAGTCTGCAGGCATTTGTGTTTGTGTGTGTGCGCGCTCGCACTTGTGTGAGGGAATCCAAGCTTTATTATCTGGCATTATAGTCGGGGTTTACCAAAGCTCCATCTGTCACTGCAGGACAGAGGCTGATTTACTCTCACATCGAGCCAAACAACAACTGGGTCAGAGGGTTAACAGAGGTCTGGAATGTGTGTGTGTGTGTGTGTGTGTGTGTGTGTGTGTGTGTGTGTGTGTGTGTGTGAGTGAGTAGAAGTGAGCAGCATCCCCATCCCGACAATGAAAGCTTAAAATTTAGAATGTCAGCAGCCAGTCATACATTAATATATTACTGATTCCCACAAGATTTCTGGGACATTTTCTAAAGCTGCAAGGAGTAAAGATGGGCAGAGGTTCACCAGTCTACAAATAATGTAAAAAAAAYTAAAATAATTAAAAGTGGAACAGTATCAGAATAATGGGCCTCAAAAAAATTGGACAATTCATAAAATCATCAAAACATTTTGACAACTGGGAGAAATCCTCGAGCTCAAACGACAAGGCTGAAAGTCAATATTGGATGGTTGTGATCTTCAGGCACACATCTTTCATAAAAAAGAGGAGAGGGACCATCCAGCCTGTTGTCAGCGCACAATTCAAAACCTGCCTCTCTCATGGCAGGGGTAGCTCACGCATCTGGAAAGAGATCATCAATGCAGAAAAGCATGTACAGGTCTTACAACATGTGCTCTCGTTCGAACGTTTTTCATGGAGGGCCTGCAGATTTCAGCAAGACGATGTTAAACTATCCATCTATTGGAATCGTAGGAGAAGAATTCTGGTGCTGAACAGTCCTGCATGCAGTCTAGACCTCTCACCAATAAACATTTGACACATCATGAAACAAATCTGACCCAGGACTGTTGAACAGCTAGAATCCTTATCAGACAATTTTATACATCGTTGCACCTTTCTCAGAAAAAGGGGTTGAAGATTTAATAAAAAAAGAAGCACTGTCTSCTCTGTTTCTACGGTAAGAAAGAGAAAACAATGGCTTCATGCTCGACAGTTACTGGCACTGAGCCCCTGATTTACTGAATAGATGATGGCATCATCATCTCGGCAAAACAACACACTACTGTTCCTTCATCTACAGTCTACACTGCCGTCACAACAAACATGTAACTCCTCTAGTAGCTAAAACAAACCATTTTTACACCATGTGCAAAGACAGCCGAGTTTAAATGACCTGGTCTTACAAAGGAGTTTTTCTGCTTGCATAAATACTTAAACAGGGAAATTTTCTTGTTTTGTATTCCGTAATTAAACAGAAACCACCTACAAATGAGTGTTTTATGGTTCATTGCTGTTTCTAATTGTCCTATGATGCTAATCAACTTGTTGCTACATGATAATGAGCACTTCCTGTTGTTCGGGTCAGTCTCATTAGCCTGAATCGAGCAAGGTTTAACCAAAATAACCATTTCTCAATATAACATGATTTTAGGCTAAAACTCTGGCATGAAATCTGTCAGACTTTAAATCAACTGACAGCATTTTGTAGCAGTTTGCTGTAGGACTGTGTCAAAAGTTGAAGAAAATAAATTAAGGGGAGGCGAAGTAGAAAAGGATAAATTACATTTTTTGTGCAGACCGGAGGCTTAAGCAGCAGCCTTGGTGGTGAACCTCAAACTCCTTTAACAACTACTGCATGGTTTTAAAATAAAAGCACAGTGAATCTGAAATAGATTTAAGAATCAAATCTAAAGTGCCACATTGTGGATAAAAATGTAAGCATCACAGAGATGGAAATGCAAAACTACCAAATGATTTATTTCAGTTGCATTAATATATATATATATATATACTGTATATATATATTAGTTTTATATATCATGTTATAATTCCCAGGGCAGAGCTAGACATTTTTTTGGCAGAGTGGCCAAGGTGTTTTTTGGGGGGTCACATAAATAAAGAACAGCACTCTGGATTTGAAAATTCAAAACGGCTGCCACAGCTAATTCCAAATAGCTTTGATTCAGCTGTTTTAAGAAATGTTGAGCAGAAAATATGATTATAGCCAAGAATGATCCAAAACATAAAACATACCGAATGCTAGTCAAAACTTACAGTATTATTCAGCCAATTTTAGACATACAAAGGTGAAGATTACTGCAGAAGTAGCCGAAAATAGTCTTTACCAAATTCTAAATGCTAATCCAAAATTCAAGATGGTCATCACAGCAAACTTTAAAATGCTATAATTCAACCATTTTAAGACATGAGATGAAATGTGATGTGAAGTAGCTAAGAATGATCACATGCAGACTGTCGATACTAAACCAAAATTAAGCTAACCACTAATGCTAATTTTACAAAAGTCTATAATTCAGCCATTTTTAAACATACACAACTGAAAAGTTATACAGTAGCAGTATCAGAGAAAAATACTTAACAAAATCAAAATGCAAATACCAAATCCAAGATCCCCATCAATTTGTAAATTATCTGGGGTTGGCACCTGGGGTGGCTGACCAAATGCCAGCCTGGCCACCCCTCTGGCACCGCCCCTGGTCATTCCCTCATCAAAAACATACCAAGAGTCTTGACTCATTCATATATGTTTGATCAGGATGGACCACACCCACCCAGCACWCACACTTTTAGTCCCGCTCCTCTCCCCGGAGAAGTATCAAATGCAAAACCACCAGAAGCTGTACGACTCTTAAACTCATTAACACTACCGACAGGTGCACAACACCTTATCTGCATGTTATTGTGCATTTAATTATCTCTCTTATTCTTATGTTGTTGTTCATTCTTGTTTGCTTGTTGTGACCTTTATTTCCATCCATTTTATTTCACTTATTATTTTATGGGGGCAACTGGGACCTTGGGTACCACCTCATGTGAAATGTGTGTGAATGACAAAGTCTCCTTGAACCTTGAGAAATCCTTGAATCTTCAGTGGTAGCCCTTTGAAGATACCTAAATGCTAACTGGTACAAAGCCCTGCCTATTTGTACAAAGCTCCTCCCTGGAGCTCAGTCTGCAGCCGAGCTCCCGCCCCACAGAGCACCCTCCCTAAAAAGCATTGTTGTGAAGACGTGCTGATGTGTGAGTGTTAGAAACAGTAGGAAGTTCTTAAAAAGACAGCGGCCAATTTCAAGGCATCTTGATTATTAGGCTATGATGCAAAGTTAAATTTATTTTGATATACAGTGGGTAAAATAAGTATTGAACAYGTCACCATTTTTCTCAGTAAATATATTGCTAGAGGTGCTAATGACATGAAATTTTCACCAGATGTCCGTAACAACACAARTGATCCATACATACAAAGAAATCAAACCATAAATG
>NW_013952836.1:70905-76265 GCF_001266775.1 Austrofundulus limnaeus
ACATTGGTGAATGCCACAAATTCTCCTAAATCACTCGTACGCACAATTTAAGAACAAATCTGTGCGTACGAACGGTTCTTGCATGAGGCCCATTGTCTTTTTACTCAATTCTTTCTACACTGTGACGAACYAGATACACAGGGACCCGACAGCCCGTAAAAGCAACCCTGGAGTCCAACTATGGTCACCTCCTTAGCAACTGTGCAAGAGTGAAGATCTGGTCCAGTGTTTCATGACCAGGGCGAAAACCACACTGATCCTCCTGAATCCAAAGTAAGGTCAATTTTAAAACAAGCTCCTCTGGTAGGCTAAAACAAAACACCACAGAGGAAGAAAAACAGCTTTTGTTGTTTTTGTTGTTGCTGTAAAAAGATATTAAGAAAATGTCTTTGGCTGCTTTTAGGGGAGATTATCTTCGGTCCTCCTTTATCGCTCTGATGTCCAGGACAAAGAGGACAGTACTACAAAAGAAAAGCCCTTTAAATTTCTGCAGTAACTGTTTTTATCAAGCCACTGGTCCTGCACATATCAAGTCATTTGGTGAATCTGTGGACAAATTAAGCACACATTACAAATACATTCTTTAAATTGAGAGAAAATAGGACACATCTAATCCTGTTAGAATAAAAATAGCCATGTTTTATCATAAGGAGCTTGTCATTCCTCTGTGACGTACTTTTCAAAAGGTTTTTATTTTTTGTTCAGAAATACCAAGAGGATTTGATTAGGCACAAGACGACAGTGTCCATGTAAGATTAAGACTTTGGCTTGGCCTAAATTTAAAGATGAATCTCTTGTCTGAGATCAGATTATCAGGAAACAAACAGCTTCAGGGGGAGTTTCAACCAGTGAGGCTGGAAAATCAGCAYGTTTAATAATAATATAAAACACTTTTCCAGCTGTTTCAGACAGAGTGACCTGTTAGCTAGCGTCAAATTAAGATGATAGAGCATGTTGGCTGTGGGACAGGAAAGGGCTGATGAGGGTTTTTTTTTAATGGCTCATATCCTTATTTCCTCACTCCAGTGATTTATCCTTCTGCAGCAGCAGCTGTTTCACCCACTGGCCACAGATTTACTCAGACTTATACTAAATAGTCACCAGTTAGCTGGGTTTTGTCTCATTTTGTAAAAACAAATACTTTGGCTTATGTAAAAGTGGCAAAAACAGCCAAAGTAGTTGAAGTGTGTTAAACATTTTATAATTAGAACTGAACTCAAACCCTCCTGCTGCCTTTGTTTGCTCTGTCCTACACTTTGTGCTTCCATAAACGTCATATTAACTTATTGTCTCTGGAAACATCTTAATATTTTTTCCTCGTTGAACAATCAAATTTTGGAGGAATAGCTTAAATCTGATTTATAGCCTGAAGCGGTGCTATCTTAAAACATTTTCAAAAATTTCAAAGCAGCTGTRGCAGAGTGGTTAGAAGAGCGAAGAAGAGGGAGAGTCCTCCTGTAACCAGTGGGTAGCCAGATCAATTCCCCCTTCYTATCCATCTCAGTTGTTGTGTCCTTGGGCAAGACACTTCACTTCAGAGGGGCCGGTGGCGCAGTATGGCAGTCCAGGGCAGCTGTGGCTACAATGTAGCTTACACACACATCAGTGTGTGAATGTGTGTGTGAATGAATGATGCATGAAAATCGTAAAGCATATTTGAGTGTCTAAAAAGTACTATAATAAGACTAATGCATTATTATTATTAATTCATGTAGTTGATGTTTTTTTAACATCAAAGTCTAGTAAACAGCTAAACTCAAACAAAATGTTAGACAATAGTAGCAAAAATAAATAAATTGATACAAATTTATGTTATTTATTAACTTTTCTAACTCTGAGTAGGAACGGCATTAAGACAAAACAGTACCCCTCCCTGTCCAGTCAGAATTCTTTGTTTTAGTTACTCAACAKTAGCTCAAAGTTAGAAACAGTGTTCACATGTGTGACCTGTGCTGGCAAACAAAGTCAGTGAGGAATTTTTCAATTCAGTTATTGCTATTTTTAAATTCTTCTTCTCAAAAGCTTCAAAATGACACATAGATTTAAAGAAATTTATGACCTGGCCTGGTAACAAGCTGGTTTTGTAGTTCCAGCCATGTACCTAAAAATGGGGAATCCTCAAGATTCATAATAATGCAAGATATAGGGATTTGCCACCACTACAGCAGYAAAAAATGATCAGTTTCAAAAGACAGAAACAAAGGATTATTTCGGGACATACCTGTTAAAAAACTTGTATCTAAAAACTACGTACATCAGGAGGAATGTGACTTCAGATTCTGGGATCACTACATGATGTCTTTATGAACTGTCAGTTCAGTCCAAACCCTATTCCAACTGAAGCCCTTCAAAGAGGATATCTCATGTATGTTATTAATGCTGCAAATTCCAAAAATCTAAACTAATGCCTAAATAAGCCAAAGTGCAAATGGAGCAAATCCAATTTTTCTGTTTCTGTTGTCAGTAAATAAATCTGCACTGAAAGGTAGCTCACTGTTATTAATATGAATATGGGCTTAAATCCAACGTACTTGGACAATTTCTAACTATAAACAAAGAAGAACAGAAGTTAAAAAGTGTGTGACATAAAATGCAATAAAAACATGTTTTTAAAGCTTCCACAACTACATGCAAGTCAGATGCATATTTTAGCACAGAAGCCTCAGTTCATTTGTCTGTTTACGTGGGATGTGAAGCAGACTTTTGCACGTCGATACGGAAACCTATTTTTGTGCACGAGGGACGTGCTGCAGACCAGCTGAAGTTTACGTTTGAGAACAGTTCTGTGTCGGCAAAAAAAAAAAAAGAAAAAACGAAACACAGCCGATTCCTCTCGCTCTGCGATCAAACACTATTGGCATGAAGGAAGCATAAACAGGAAGACGCCTATTGAGAGATGACTCACAGGCTAAAACAGGAACCGGCGACTAAAGTAGAAAGAAAAAAATAATGTGTCAACGAGTCAACTTAAACTCAAGAGTCAATAAACTTATTTCCTCTTTGCTTGCTTTTATAAATTTATACCRCAAACAAGTCCTTTAAAACCCATTGCACTACCAGAAACATTTCATGTTTGTTAGACCAAAACAGGTCAGAGTGTCGTCCCAGACCTCAACAAGTCAGGGCCTCGTCCTCAGTAATGAGGGCGTCGCTTTGGTCTATCGTGGTGAAGGAAGAGTTCAGTTAAAGGACCAAGCTCTCAATTTATTAGTCTGCCTACATTCCAACACTCACCTACTGTATAGCCATGAGGTTTAGATTAWGTCTAAAAGAACAAGAAATGGATACAAGCAGTACTTCCTGTGAAGGGTGTCCGGGTTCAGTCTYAGAGACAAGGTGAGGAGCTCTGWCTTTCAGGAGAAGCTCGGAGCAGAGCTGCTGCCCCTTCGCATCAAACGGAAACGGTYAAGGTGGTTCCTGGACTTCTAGGCCTGCCCAACTGAGAAGAGACCCCAGAGCAGACCCAGATCTTGCTRGAAGGATTGTATWTCCTCTCTGRCCTGGGAAAACCTTGTAGGAGCTGGAGAGTGTTGCTAGGGAGAAGGATGTTTAGGCTTCTCTCCTGAACCTGTTGCCTCTGCAACCCAACCACTGATGAAGAGAGCAAATAAAGAAAATTCCCTAAAGATGAGTTTCAGGCTCGACTCCCTCACTCACTTTTTAAAAATCAAAACGTAAAGATTAAGTGATATGGAAGCAGGAAATCATTATGGGTCATTTTTTTCCCTTTTTACAGCACATTTGACAGACTGACTCCTTTAATTTCACACAGAYGCGACAGAAAGGAGCCTAAATGTCTGCTGGTAAAAACATTAATGTCCTAAATACAGAAACATCAGCTGTTTAAAAATACACACAGAGATGCTGATTAAACTAATTCTCCCTAGACAGAGAGGGTAAAAACTTCAAGTTAACATGTTCTCATTTAATGCAAAAAACAAAGAATTTGAGATCAGGTGACATTTTCTTATTATTACTTTACAGAACATATTGCTAATTTTTTCTCTCTTTATGGTGAGCATGCAGATTTTGTAAATGCAAAGATCAGTGTCCAGTAGAATTACATAAAAATCCACGTTCTTTTCTGAGCTTTTGATTATTATCACCAACCACTTTTTGGGTACAAAAAAATCTAAAACACTGGAACATTCAACAATGAATCATGATAGCCTATTAGATAAAATGGAGGACATTAAAGTTGATTTGATCAAATCAGCAGCTGAAAAACTAAAGGTATAATGAGGGAAAAAAGCAAAATGAAAGCAAAAAAATCCAAATGATTAAAAAAAGTTAAAACAAATACCCAAAATCATGAGACTAACATGATTGAGGAAGGTCAGCTGAGGAAAAAAACAGTATTTTTTTATTTTGTAAGAACGGGTGATTAAGGGAAACACCACACGAAGTCAGATTACAGACATGTGACAATCAAATGATTAAATAAATAACATTTTGACAGTTTCATTGTTCTTTTGAAATACTGAACGGCTTCATATTTTGTTGGTTTTGATGCCAAGTTTATTCATTAAAAAAACTAAACCTCAGCCTCAACATCCGTCAAACAAAGCTCAATGTATCAGTAATCTTGTCTTGTCCAGGTGGAAACAGATCAACTCAATGATCAAAACCAGTAAAGGTTAAAGGGATCCCCGATTAGTTGTAACATTAGACTTTATTTGATAAACTTTTTTAACTGTAAAATAAAGACTGTAAAAATACTGTAGGCTGTTTAGTTTTATAAATTTTTAAAAAGATGTTTTAACACGGATGGAGCCATTTTATTTACACACAAAGCATTCTGGGTAAATGATGATGTGGATAGGTCCTCGGTGCGAGTCTGCTTGCGAGCTATATCCACCCTGAAGTTTAATCTCGGACAATATCTGATGATCGACTCTTTTAAATGAAACCAGAGAGCGTTGACAGAGAGGAGAAGGTAGAAATGACTCAACCTGTGACTGAAAATATGGATGGAGGACAACAGAGCTGCTTCATGGAAGAAGAACCTCAGCTTAGCCTGTTAGCTTTAACGCTGACGCTATATTGCTTTATATGTATTAGCTCAGAGCTAGCATGACAAACAAGCTAAACTGTGGTCCTCCATCCATATTTTCAGCAGCTGTGGCTGTAGCTTACCACGTGTAAGTGAATGTGTGAACGAAGTGTAAAGTGCTTTGGTGCATATGGACTTTATAAGGCCCTATATTAGCTCAAGCCATTTACCATTTACCACCAACATACCAATGTTGGAGTTAGATCATATCGATACCAGCAGGATGGGATCAATACTAGAGTTTGTTTGATCCCAAAGTAGCTGGCCTGATGTTTCATACTCCTGAAGCACCCTTTACTGGACATGA
>NW_013952836.1:76275-78621 GCF_001266775.1 Austrofundulus limnaeus
TTATTTTACAGTTAAAATTTATGTTTATTAAATAAAGTCTAATGTTACAACTAATCAGGGATCCCTTTAAAAAACACAAAGATCTGCATTGATCCAACAGTCATTCCAATGATTCTCATTCCCCCAACCAACTGTAGAGGAAAACCTTAAACAAGACCTGACAACTAATTCTAACCCAGACCATGAAATCTACCAAAACTGAGCCAGGAAGCAGAGTCTTTAACTTCCATTTAACCACATATTTTCTGCTTAGCTGTTGGGTTGATGATAACAGGTCAAGGAGGGAAACTAACATCCCTCTCCCCTGATAGATCACATATATAATCCATCATGGTCTACACTGAGGTTTCCTCACAGTGAGAAATGCCCAAGAACACCTCCAGAGGGAGACGTCAGAAGCCCACATCAACAAAGTTTGACACTTTTTGAAGAAACAGGTCTACTCAGAGCTGCCCCCCCCCAGGTGACAGATCCTCACCTCATCTCTCCAAATGAAGTCAATTTCTGTAACATGTATTCAAGAGCTTGTTTGTTTGTTTTTAATCCATGAGGGCTGGATGATGAACGAGTAAATGGATAATTTTGCCATTTGGATCAGCTCCTTCACCACAGCAGAGCAAAGCTACAACCTTGTTGCTGCCGACAAGGCCCAGATAAGTGGTTCTGCTCGAGAGTTGAAGGCTATGTTCACAATGGAATGTAAAAATGGACAAAATCTCCCTTTTGTTTTTTGCCCACATGAGATATCTGATTTTTTAATGAGTCTGAATGTGACAAATCCATCTTTTTCATATGTGGTTCTAAAACAGACACACACTTGATGGTTTTCAAAGTGACTGCAGTCTGAACAGTTATGTCGCATTTCATCTGACTTTTCTGTCATTGAGGTAGGGGTATACAGCTCAATCCAGTTGCATTGTCTTTTTTAATTTGTCATGCCCTGGCCAGCTGTGGTGGACTGGTTAAAGAAGTCATCCCGTAACTGACTGATAGGTTGCCAGTTCGAACCCCCATTCCAACTCTCTCAGTCTTAGGCAAGACACTTCACCCACCTTGTGTACTGATGGTGGTCAGAGGGTCCGGTGGCGCCGGTGCATGGCAGCCCCCGCCTCTGTCAGTGTGCCCCAGGGCAGCTATGGCTGTAGCTTACCACGTGTGAGTGAATGTGTGAATGAAGTGTAAAGTGCTTTGGTGCATATGGACTTTATAAGGCCCTATATTAGTTCAAGCCATTTACCATTTACCACCAACATACCAATGTTGGATTTAGATCATATCAATACCAGCAGGATGGGATCAATACTAGAGTTTGTTTGATCCCAAAGTAGCTGGCCTGATGTTTCATACTCCTGAAGCACCCTTTACTGGACATGACTGCATGCCCTCCCCAAGCTGGACAAACGTTAACACACCCTATTCAAGTATCCTACAACTAAAATGAAAGAGAAAATGTCCATCTTTAATTCGATATTTCCTTATGAGTGTTCCTCATCAGTATCCTGATCTTTAAAAAGGAAGGATTGTTCAAGTTCATACCAACAAACAAATCAGGGAAAGATAACTGAGACGATGCAGCAGCCCAAAGACGAACAGCATCAAGGCCAAAAACTYTCTTTGTGCCACAGACTGGGTGTTACTAAAAATACACACATCGTGTCTAAAAACAGACCAAAGCTCTCTGGGATTCAGACCAAAATAAACCTGAACTCTCTCTGACAGTTAAGACTTAGAAAAGGCTTTGCTTTACTCACAGGGTAACTCGGAATTTGATCAAGTCTGATCGACAAATCATGACTTTAATACAAACACACCTCTTCTCCTCTGGTGACACAGTCTGCCAAGACATAATAATGCCAGTTTTGACCGAACCACCTTGGGTAAATAAGGATGTAGTAATAAACTCTAACACAAGTCTCTCAAACATTTATATTCGTGCACGTATTAAAATCTAAACAACATGTTTTGTGAAAATAAAAGCAACAAAATAGACCTGAACAAGAACATTTCAAATATTATCTTTTTATCCATGTCAACTGTGAGATTATCAACTAAACATCTAAACATACATGAGGATACCTCCAGGGAATGGAAACTGAAGTGTGTGTAGCATATGCATGAATGATTAGATCAATAAAAGGTAAATGCATTCTTATTTTATTCTAACTGAGCTTCCTTCCCAAGGAGAAGACAGAAACCAAAATTCAAACACGTGTGCAGAAAGGCTTATCAAGGCAAACAAAACGTGGGTTTACAGAAGCATTAAAACACCCATAAATGCTGCTAAAGTTGTTTTTATATGAATGACAGCAACTAAAAAGGCAAAGTGCAATATATATATATATATAT
>NW_013952836.1:78661-82414 GCF_001266775.1 Austrofundulus limnaeus
ATATATATATACCTAAATTGTCAGATTATGGCAATTTGCAGAAATAAAGCAGGACAGAATAAAACAAAAAAATTCCCAAATATATTTCCAGAAAGTCAGCAAAATGTTTGAGAGGTAAATTTTCTAAGTTGCTTATAAAACAAAACAAAAGGAAATGAAACATTTACTGAAGAAGCAGGGGAAATTTTCTGTTTTGTTGCAMGTCTACTTGCAGTGATATTCTATGTTTTTGTGGTTGAATTATTTTTTAAAAGATGCAGTCTTCAGTCAAATTAAATATAATTTTAGCTCRCAGCTATGGTGTAACTTATACCAAAGCTTCTTGCCTTTCACACCTCATTTCACACCTCTGCAACACTTACTGTGCAGCAGCTGGCAGCAGCAGGAGTATCTATAGAAGCTTTTCATCTCCTCCAGTGAGATGCAGGTGGACCGCTCCTCTCTGCTCTCCTGTTTCCCTGAGCGTCCCTTCACACCGTCCCTCCACAGTCCTTCCATCATCATGTCTTCATGCAGGCAGAGAGAAGAATACCACCKGTCTCATCCCGCTCGCTTCATCTCTATTTTCCAAACCCTCCCTGTTTGAACACACATGTCATGATGTGTGATTACACCGCTCCTGTTCCCTCCGTCCCTCCCTTCTCACAGTGAAAATCAGTGGAGACTACCACACCGAATTTAACTTAGCATCTGTAAAATTAACCGAGTTACAGACTTTTTTTTTTGTTTGCTAAGGTCACTTAGCTGTGGAGGCCATCTTGAACAGGACAGACTCAAAAGTGAATTACATCCATTGATATTGATATATTACAAAGCTGTCACAGTATTATTTTGTTAGTTTCTACATAAATTTATTTTACTTCACCAATGCACAGTGGTTTAGAGGTTAGACTTCTAACAGCAGCGCTTATTTTGTTAAACGGTAATTATTTCTGCGACAAAAGAAACCTTGCAGTATCCATTTTGTTTGGTTAGAAAGCATAACAACAGTAAATGTCCACAGACCAGGATAAGTCCTCTAACCCAGCTGGTTTCGTTTGAACAACCTCACGTGCGCAAATATTGAACGGGCTGTGTAACTGAGGTGAATTTTCTGCTGTGTCGTCAACTCTGATGTAAAAAAGAAAAAGAAAACTATACACGCCTATAGACGAAAGTGAGTCTGCACTTTTCCACCAAAATGCAACCACGCAGCTAGAAAAGGCAACACTCACCGTGTGTGTTAGCCTGGRTGAAATCATGATCCTTTGTCCTTTTAGCACAGCAGAGGCTGGCGAACATGCTGGGGAGTTTGTTGGACTTTGTGTTCGCCTGKTTATCTGTCAACCATCCAGCTTGTGAAAGACCGTCGYTGCTGGTGAAAATTGAGGTCACTTGGTAATTTATCAGTTAGCTGCTTGCTGGTGTGACCTCAGGTAATCAGTTACAGTACCACTCTGAAACTGGTCTGCTGAACTTAAAACCACTCTGCAGGGCAGTGTGTGTAAAGTTAGCTGTGAAGCTGAATGGTAAAGACTGTTTCTTTGACTTGTTGTGTTTTTACAAAGAAAACAGACAAGCCACAAAAAAGAAAGCCCACCCTTTCTAAGAGCTTGAGTTTTGGTCTATAGAGGAGTTCATGGTCAATCTAATGAATGCAAGGTCCAAGAAAAAGCCCAAATTATTACCATTCTACCTCCGTGGCTGACAGTTGGTAGGATGTGTTTGGTTTTTACCATGCTACCATGGCTCTACTTTGGTCTCTTTGGTCCAAATGATGTTGTTCCAAAGGTCTTTACAGAGAAAAGCCTTTCTATTGCATCCCTTCCAAACAAGTTATTCTTATTCAGACTTTTTTATTGTCCTGTTGAGGATTTTAACTTTTAACCTGATAATTGGAGCATTTGGAGTCTTTTCTGAATGTTGTACCATCCAACTTTGGGGGTATTTTGCTACATCAGTTAATCCTGGGAAGACTGACCTAATCATTCTTGCTGTGGAAGTCCAAATTGTTTGGAAAGACCCTTAGCTCTTTCCAGATTTATGGGCAGCCATTCCTAAGGTCATTGCTGATGTCTTTCCATCTTGCCGTTGTGTGAACACACACCTGTATGCCAAAAYGCAACCATTTTGTGATTATGYGCCRTTGRTACACRAGGCCTCTGYCACTTTTCTTTTTCTTGCCCAAACTTGATTCCCAATAATCACGCAGAACATAAATGAAACTACAAATAATATTTGTACACTGTAKAAGTATGAAGAGTCGCACAATCCTCTCTAGTCAAACTCCAAATCACATAAAAGCCAACAGACCAACTAGAATTATCAGGAAACCAAAGAGTGAGGCTCTTCTCCTCTGATTTAATAATGAGGGGATGAAACACATGAGGGGAATCTCCCTCTGAAGGCAGGAAATCCTGTCCCATCATCCTGTCACGTTGATTTCAAAAACAAAAACTCAGCTGCAGGAAGCTGCAAACATCACAAACTAAATGAGAAAATATAAAAGCAAAGTCCACCTTACACTAACCTCTTGTGCGRGTCGGTTGTTGGCTCCCACTGTGGTGCGACTGTCTGGTCAGCAGCCTGATGGATTCAGACAGACTCAACATCACCTGAGACAACAACAGCTCCTGGCTGTCCTGGTTTACCTCCAAAACAGACATTGACTCTTACGCTATTTTTTACCATACACGAGTTCATCGATGGGGATCCTGCAGATCCACAGCCTCTTCCCTCTGTATCGCAGCTGCAAGTGTGGAGTTGTGTTATCTTGTTTCATGGGTTTATCTCAGGAAAAGAGGGGCGGAGGGTAGGCTGTGACAGCAATCCCAAACTGCTGATCTTGATAAACGTGAGCTTGTGTTTGTTCCACAGTCTGGAAATGAGCGCTGATGCTGCTGATTGGTGATGAAAACATAAATTAATTCCACATCATGTTCTCAGTCTCCTTTAGTTTTATACGTCTGGCATTTCTTGAAAGAACACACACCGACCACTGCTTTGAACAACAGAGCTTCAAATGGGGAAGCAACTGAGAAATGATGAGGTTGCAGCAGTTTTTTGGTCAAACCAAGTAACTCGTGTAAAAACCACAATCTGATGTGAGACATTGCAATATGTATTATCTTTAAGAATATGAGCTGAGGTTTATAGACACCACACCAAATCTATGAAACTGACTGAGTCATGGTCCGGTATGTGTTTGTGGCGGCCATCTTGAGTAGGGTTGACTTAGTTAGAAATGCGATTAATTTCAGTGAATGTTATTAAAATCCATCCAGTTTATCAGTCTAATTACTTTAAAAAAATCTCTCTCTCTCTCTCTCATATATGTATATATGGAAAATTTTAAAGTGTATCTTACCCCCCTGTGAAAAGATAACTCCGCCCCAAGGCGAAATTTGAAAAATGCATCAAAGTGGGTAGGGGAGKGGGGGTTAGAGAGTGGAGGTGTGGCCAGGACAAGAGAACGTGACAGGCAGCTAGCATTAGCATAATTGATGCTACATGGAAAGCGACCACAGTATTGCAGAGAGTTACATCTCTGAACGTCTGAGGTGGAGGATTTTCATCCCACACCAGCACCGGACAGAGGAGGAGGAGCGCTCYGACAGCCTGACAGAAAAAAATAAAAGCATACAGCTGCTCACATGATCGCTAATTTAAATCAGGAATAAAAGTAGTTCAACTGTATAAAGAGCGCTAAAAATCCATAAATTTTGCAAAAGATCCTTACAACTCGCACCCGCCGGGGAGTGGGGGGGGGTCAGC
>NW_013952836.1:83725-85282 GCF_001266775.1 Austrofundulus limnaeus
CTGCTTCTGATTATCCCGTTAATCTAGATTTGCCATGTGGCCAAGCCAGAGCTGGATTGTGGGGCTTTGCACACAGTTGTCCTTGCCTCCATTTTCTCTCTCTCTCTCTCTCTCTCTCTCTCTCTCTCTCGCTCTCTCTCTTTCTCAACGTATATTATTGGGATACAAACCAAACAATACTAAATAATATGCTACTATTAGGGATGTAAATCAACAGTTTTATCACAAAACGATAATATATTGATTTGTTAGGATGACGATACAATGTTTCTTGATATAAAGTCTGTCATAATAAGATGTTGATTTAATTCAATTCACAAGTCTGTGATCGATAAGATATCAATCGACATTGGACATATGATGATGATATGCATCAGTGATGTCATTTTGCCTTGATGTATTGAATCATTAATTATTTAAATCAATATACTGACGTGGGTCGATGTATTGTTACAACCCAACTACTTTCAGATATGCTGCAGTACAATGCAATACAAAATGATACAAAGCAATATGCTGTTTTAAAACAATGAATACTTGATGTTATGACATACAATAGAATATAATATGATATTATGAACAGATGCAATATGAAAACTATTATTATCCCCTCAGAGGAATTGGTTTTAGGCTCTGTGCTGTCCCAATCAAAACTGAACTATTAAAGCGGGGATACAACACAAACTATATTTTATCCTTACAGGCTGTTTTTGTCATTTCATGAAACAGTTTTTCGTCATAGTTTTAAACGTATTACCTAACAGAACTTCTAAAAACTCCTGAAAAGTCTGTAACATTTATCAGGACACTMGTTAACAAATGTGCTGGATAGTCAGATAGTACCTGTCAAAATAAGTGGATAAGGTGGCGATTAAAGTTCCAGTTCATGAATTTGATTTTAGCCCATCCAAAATTGATACAATATAAAACCAGTTAGAGGCATGACGCACAACAAGGTTTCATTTGACACACAAAGTGAAGAAAACGCTAAACAAATCCAAAGCACAAAGCTTACCACTGATTGTTGACAGCACCTCCGCTGCCTCTTCCACGTCTTCTACCACGGACAGTTGTTGYCCCATCCTCGCCTCATGCACATGCACACTACGGCCTCTGGAACGGCACAAATATGAGTTAACAAGTTCAGCTTGGAGAACCTTAAATGTGTGCTCGAGTGAAAAGACACCAAAGCAATGAGGGGAGAAGCAACAAGACTGATGCTTCATTTGTTCAGCTGAGTGCAGAGAGGGAGGAGAGGAAGGAAGGGACAGGCGCTGAAGACACTTTTGCAATTGCACAACAGTTAACATGATTACCGACATTAATTTGACCTCTTAGTTAACTCAGCTGGGCTCCTGCTTGTCGTAGCAACTGGACAAGTCAAGTGTTAATTTATCATACATACAAAGAGCAACTCTATAACGGAAATACTTGCAAAATTAAAAATAAAAAAAGCAGCTGTTTAACCATTTTTATCTGCACTTGAGTCTTAATGACCCATGAGGCCTCAGTGTAAAGACTAAAGCCTGGAGGGTCATTTTGACCCAAGGGCAGCTG
>NW_013952836.1:85472-91915 GCF_001266775.1 Austrofundulus limnaeus
ACACACACACACACACACACACACACACACACACACACACACACACACACACACACACACACACATCTGATGACTTTTGGAAGAACAATCAGCACTAATGGGTCCAATTACACCGACAGGGGCTCCTTTCATTCCTTTGACTGCACACCAGCGTGCTTAATGGTCATATGGACAAAGGTCTTGTGATGAGATGTTACGTCCGTCTAAATAAAGACCAGGGTGAGCTCTGCACCCGCCGCAATGTGACACTTCTAACAGCCAAGTTTTTAAGATGAGGCCTGGGGAAAGTCCAGAGGGCATTAAAAGAAAGCAATCAGCACATTTGGAATACACGTACTTTCCCAAAAAAGGGAACAATCTCACTTTAAGTTTCAGTTTTGTCACTGAGATACATGTCTGGCATTCTGGGTTCAGTCTTTGTTTACAAGTWTGCAAAGGAAAAATATGACAATGAATTGTGAAAATGATTGTAAAACAGTAAGTTATAGTGTTTAGGTATGCAAGAGGATTTGGTTATATAAAATTTTCCAAACTGTTACACAAAAGTAATGAAAATGTCACAAATTATTGATCTTTTGTCTTTAAAATTGTGAGACAAATCTCATTTGTGTAGTTTTGATTCAGCTAATTTGTCTTACACATCTAAAAAAATATTAATGTTATCTTCTTCTRCATTCCTCATTTATAAAATCGGCATTCATCTACCTCTACCAGATGCAAAGCCATGCATTCCAGGAAAAAAAAGCTTTTTTTCTTAGCACATATTTCCCCTCCCTTTCTCTAAATTTAGTGCTTTATTAATGTATTAAAGTTTTGTTTACGAATATATGTGWGCCGAATTATCTACATGGATGCCTTGATTAAGAATAATTAGCAAATTAGATGTTACGTGCGCGCATTTGAAGTTYATTTATTTATTTTCGATCATTTAAATGGAGTTTGGCGTGCTAGCAAAACAAGCGTCAAGGTTCGGCCTACAGAGAAGCAATGCCTCTGTGCGTCCAAACAGGAAATTACACAGGATTATATTGCTATTTTATTACAAAAATACGCTTGTGCGTTTTTTTTTTATTAGATGTACTATTTTTTGTCTGTTTTAAAAAGTGCTTCTTACCTTCTCGTTTTTCAAAGAAATAAGCACCGCCCACCAACTTGCCAATTATCTAGTTCTTTCTAATCTTCATCTTGGAGAGTGCGGTTGGCAAAAAACTGAAGGTTATTTTTCTCTTTATTATACAGATTTTCCTATGATTGCATGTGACGGGTTTTCAAATGTTTTTAATGGCAATATWGGGACATTAGCAGCTTTAAAAACAGACATAAATTACATTTAAGAAAATAAAATCTGTTGGAAATTGACCGATTTAGGCAGTAATGACAAACCACCAGTAGGRGGCGCTGGAGGAACATTTACTGATCCCAGTAGGCAGGATGACTTTTATTTTTCCAGCAACAAGTGGTCAGTGGATGTCAACCAGATGATAGCTTGTTTTCAACAAGTACTTCCTCAAATCCCTGAAATATCTTCAGACCATCTAGTGAACGCATGATAAAGATAAAATTGAATGTTTGGCTTCTTGTAAACTAAGTGTGTGGAGTAGTTATTAAAAACCTCTTGCGTAGGACTGTGCACGCTGTATTATTTGATACTTGGATCAATGCAAAACTTATGTATATGCATATGCGTAGGATTCTATGCAACATGAAAAAAAACTTTAGCTAACTGAAAACTTAGAGATGCACCACAAGTCAGATATAGCTACTCGGAAATATACGACTGAAAATATTGTCAATTACTCTTCTCAGTTAAAGCGCAGTCCCATCTGAGCAAGTTGCACGTTCGGTCTTGCATTGATTAAAACCACCCCCCAAAACATTTATGGCATTCAGCAAGCCCCTCACAAGTGTAGCATCTTCTCCCTGGCTACCGACAGCCATATTGTACGTCTCTGTTGGTTAAGATAAGAAAACATACAGCCGGAAGTATGAAAAGCGTACTTCAAAATAAAACAAATACAACAGAAATACCCGTCATTAATTATCAGTTTTGTTTAAACTTTGAAGATGATATTAGGCATTTTGTTTTGACTTTATCTTTGACTTTTTTCTGCCGGGGGGGGCATAAACGCCCACACATAGGTATTGGCAGTGGTGACCTGGAGGGACATGATTGGGAGGAAGGGCCTGTGAACCTGAGCAGTGAACTGTCATTGGATGTCTGTGCTAGTCACAGTTTGTCCATCCAAAACACCATGTTTGAACATAAGGGTATTTATAGGTGCACATGGCACCAGGACACCCGAGTGTGAAGCAACAGGGATGAGGATCAGCAAGTATCTCTGTTTTTTATTCACAAGTAAAGGAGGACCCTTGTTGTGAGTGAGCTGAGCTGTAAAGCAAAGCTTTCTGTTTATCGGCTGGTCTGTTTCCTACTCTCGGTAAGGTAAGGTAAAATTTAATGCATGTCAAAATAAAACAGTACCCACTGAAAGGTCAGAAATTTTGGATATTAACAGAAAGAATGAGATTGTGATACAACAGGGTGAGAAGTTCAGTTATCTGAGAGACTCAGAATAGCTCCTCCAGGTCAAAACGAGCCACGTGGAGTGGTTTGGGCATCTGATGAGGATACCCCTTGGTACCCTATGGAAAACCCAGGACATGCTGGGGAGACTGTCTCTTAACCAGAGTCTTCCTATAAGAGTTGGAAGAAGTGACTGTGGATAGAAATATCTGGGTCTTCCTGCTCAAGCTGCTCTTGGAACGTGACTCCGGAACATGTGGAAGAAACTGAATGGAAGCATCTTAAGTCTGGTATTATAGGAGTCAACAAGTTTTCTTTTTTTTTCCCAGTTTCTCCTATTGTTGCAAACCTGTACATGGAGGAAGTGGAAAAGAGAGCCTTGATATCCTTTTCAGGGGTGCCACCGAGCCATTGGTTCAGATATGTTGACGACACCTGGGTTAAAATGAAAGCTCAGGAAGTCCAACATTTCACTGATCACATCAACTCTGTGGATGAATATATTAAGTTCACACGAGAGGATGTAAAAAATGGCAGGTTGGCGTTCCTGGATTGCGATGTCTCGGTTTCGGATGGAGGATGGTTGGAAACTGGCGTATAGCGTAAGCCCACCCACACAGACCAATATTTGCGTTTTGACTCCCACCACCCACTGGAACACAAGTTAGGAGTGATCAGGACTCTGTACCACAGAGCAGACAGTGTCCCTACAAACCCAGGAGCCAGGCAGAAAGAGAAATCACACACACGACAGGCCCTGGAGCAGTGTGGTTATCCTGACTGGGCTTTCCTGAAAGCAGACAGGAAACACAGACAGGATTCCATGCAACCTTCAGGTGAAAATGAAGACCCCAAACCCAGACCCAAACCAGTGGTTATTCCGCATGTTGCGGGTGTTTCGGAGAAACTGAGACGTTTATTTTCTAAACATGATGTCCCAGTGGCTTTCAAACCCCAAAACACATTAYGGCAAAGGCTGGTTCACCCCAAAGATCCGGTGCCCCGGCACAAACAGAGCAATGTTGTATATGCTGTTAAGTGCCAGGAGGACTGCGACCAGTTATACATCGGGGAAACAAAGCAGCCACTGTTCAAAAGAATGTCCCAACACAGACGAGCTACGTCTAATGGCCAGAACTCTGCAGTTTTCACTCATCTACAGGCCAGCGGTCACTCTTTCAGAGATGAGGATGTTCTCATTCTTGATAGAGAGGAACGTTGGTTTGAGAGAGGAGTAAAAGAAGCCATTTTTGTGAAGAAAGACCGTCCATCATTAAACAGAGGTGGAGGCCTCCGTTTTCAGTTGTCCCCCTCCTACAGCGCGGCCATTGCCAGTATCACTCCACCCCCTGTTAACAATAGGTGTTAATTAGGTGTCAACAATAGCCATGTGATGCGAGTATCAGTCACATGGAGGCAGTGCTTAAAAGCCTGAATTTTGCCTGAAACTCTCAGACTGAAGAAGTCTCTTGGAGGAGAGACGAAACGTTTCATTAAAGAAGAACCCGTCCAGAAGACCTATACAATTTTTTTCTTTTTGATTTTTTACCTGGATTACTGAGATGCATCAGGGCAAGTTTTCTTTTTATTTTAACTCCCACGGAAGCGTGAGCGGTGCTTTTATTTTGAAAGTCTAAACCGGAACGAGTAGTATTTGACGTCGTCTGGTTCCACGCTCGCGCCCCTCAAATCGCCTTATGGTYGTGTAGACGTGAAACGGTTTTCTCTCTCATGTCTGCGTGGATTCGTTTCGCCAAACGTTACAGGAGACAAGAAACAGAAACTACAACTTCATTTTTTTTTTCTTTCATCGGGACTGTTTTGTTACATTTGAAGATTTACTCGCTTCTGTCAGTTTGACTCCCGGTGAGTTGTCTCTTCCTCCAAAAAAAAAAAAAAAAAAAAAAGATGAGCTTCTTTTCAAGTTAGATGCCACAGTAGCGGATATTGTCGTTGTCGAGCGCTTCAAATCTCGAGTTATGAGCATTAAAACGCTCTAAACTGCCTTTTTGTTGGTTTGTTTTGATGAGTTTAATTTGGTGAAGGTGACGAGCAAAGCAGCACTTTTAGGGCGTTGCAACTTGACGAGACGAACCTCAGCTAGTCCCGTTATGTGGACTACACCCACTACAACATGTCAGCCTCTAACCCCTCACTTCTTCCAAGTACGTTCCCAGTAGTTTAGTATAGTATTTATGTGGTGGTGTTGTATATTTGAGCCCCTTTGCTCGGTCTCAATGCTTTATTTTATTTATTAATTTATTTATTGGTCGTGTGACTTTGCTGCACGTGATAGAGCAACAGTTGTTTTATCTAGTTTTAATGTTAAATTTCAGTTTAACGGACGTCGTGTCGGCGCGTAAATTGGACAGTTAATTGCTAATAAGCTACATCTGGTTACGCCGATCTGTGGAGCAAACTAATGACTCAAATGTCCATTTAAAGTTCTTTTAGATGTGTTTATTAACTTACATTTGCTATGTTTTCAGTTAACAGCAGTACGACAGCGTAATTTGGAGATTACAATTTGTTTTATTTACACTAATTTCTTTTAGCACATTTTAGGCATTTAGTTGTGATACATGCTGCTTAAAATATATTTTAATGTCCACTTCAGTAGTAAAATGTTTGAGGATTATAGGTCTTTAATACTCTATAAAAGCTATAAAAGATCAATTCATCAGGTTATTTTTTTTGACACGATTTTAGGGTAATATTTTTAATTATAAAGTTTTGTAATAAATGAACAAACCCCAAAGCACAAATAGAAATAAAACCTAAAAGCAATAATGGTACATGTAATTTGCATGTGCAGTATACCAAACGTCATGAAAAAAACGTAACAATAAGCAAGCATTTAATCATAAAACTACAAATATATATCAGTAATTCCATTCTGAACCATCACCATTGCCAAAAACTTTGTATCGATCTACTATATGGATTGCTTTTCAACCAGCTGTACTTATTAAGGAGAAATGTAATAAATGACAAGCAAATTTAAGGACGGAGACACTGATTCTGGCCCCTGAAAATAAAATCCCTAAGATACAAGAACATCTCGGCTCTTTGAGTTCAACTGTTCAGCAGAATGTGAACAACCTGGGAGTAAATCTAGACTCAGACCTGTCACTAGATAAACACATAAAGAACCTGGTTTCCACTTGCTATTTTCAGCTCTGTAATATCTCTAAACTCCGGCCCCTGCTGTCCACTTCAGACTTGGAAATGTTAATTCATGTCTTCATTTCTACCCGTTTGGACTATTGAAATAGCTTGTTCACCTGTCTTAACCAGAAACAGTTAAATCGTCTTCAGCTTGTCCAAAACTCGGCAGCAAGACTCCTAACCTGAACCTCCAAATTCACCCACATCTCCCCGATCCTAGCAGAACTTCACTGGCTCCTGGTTCAGTTCAGAATCCGTTTCAAAATCCTTGTCCTCACCTTCAGAGCTCTTCATGGCCAAGCCCCAGAATACATTAAAAGTCTCATTTCCTCTTACAACCCCAGACGGGACCTCCRCTCACAGGATCAACATCTCCTTATGGTTCCCCTCACTTGCTGTAAGACCCGTGGTGACTGTGCCTTCTCCTCTGTGGCCCCCAGGCTCTGGAATGAACTCCCTTTTAGTCAGCGTTCCATTGACAACATTGGGCCTCATGCAAGAACCGTTCATACACACAGATTTGTTCTTAAGTTGTGCGTTTGAGTGATTTAGGAGAATTTGTGACATTCACCAATGTTTTCGTATTCTAAGATTTTTTACAGATACGAACAAAATTTACGAGTGGTCCAGACCTGTCGTATATTTTACCAGCAGTCAGTCTGCTGTTATCCAGACGGATTTTCCTCCCTAATAACTTTATATTTCCTTAGTTTGAAGATATTTTGAGTTGAAAATGAATCACACTCCATAA
>NW_013952836.1:92482-94946 GCF_001266775.1 Austrofundulus limnaeus
CAGCTCATTTACACACTTTTCCTGAAGATAGAAGAGTTTGTTGAATTTGACATGACATGTTCGTACGAACCCTTCATACGAACAAAAGTAAGAGAAATTTAGAATAAGAATACGAACTTGTTCTTGCATGAGGCCCATTGTCTTTTTCAAGACAGTCCTAAAAACACACTTTTTCTCTCAAGCGTTTAGCTAACCGTTTCACCATTACTACCAGCCTACCTCCATTGTGAATGCTTCGCTAATCTTTGTTTTCTTTACTATTGAACTTACGCCATATTTTCTCTCCCGCATTCATTATGATTTTGTGTATTACTGTATATTTTGACCTGCATTGACCTTGTGCATGAGTTACAATTTTAGAAATTAATACCTGATTTGATGTTTCAATTTTCGTTTATGTGTAATTATGTTTTTCTGTTTCATTTTATTCTTTTCACCATTTTTATACTGTTAATGATTGTACTGCACCTTGTGAATATATTTCTGTGAAAGGCGCTTTATAAATAAAACTCTACTTACTTGCTTACTTACAAATTACTTTTCCACACAACTAAATGAAACCTTGTTTTAGCAACTTGCTGTAAACTTGTGCAGTTTTTCCATTCAAGCAGTTTTATTCACACTGCAGGTTTTGTTTACGCTGTACTTTTTGAATGTTTTGTACATTTAGACCACACAGGAGCACCCAGGTGTGTCTAATTTAACAGTTAAGCTTGTTAAATGTAGTGTAAGAAAGCCCATAGTGACTGCAGATTATGAACTTTTCTGTCAAACTGACGGTACATTTATCTCCAAGCAACTAGACAATGCCTTAATTGTTAACAGAACATATTTGCCTGTTCTTTTAGACTTGTGAAATATAGTTTGTACCCTTAAGCGAAAGAGTGGTGCAAGATGGGATTGAAACACTCTTTTTCTCTTTGGCTCATGAGTGCCTTATTTGCTTTTCACCCCCTTTTCTCTGCGATTTTTGCATTAGATTTTCCCTGATCTGCTTGGTCCACACAGCTACTTTAAAGGTTGGATATAAGAGCCTAGTTTGAAAGTAATAAAGTTAAAGGTTGTGTTTTCTAACCTTTCATCTCTGTTACTGAAATAAAATGGATTTAAGCTGTTTCAATCACAGAAAATAAAAGGCAATTAAGTAATTTTTAACAGGTTTGATGCAACTTGTACTTGGTTGAGAAATGTTTTCTTTACTTTCAGCTCCTGTAGATTGCTGCCTTCCTGTGAAGGATTTATCCTCTCAACTGTTGGGTGTAAGGAGGAGAGGAAGCAAAGATGCCTAAACCAGTAAGTGACAGGAATTCAGTTGGGTTTTTTTAATGTCTTGCTTGTAACCCGATGCATGTGAACTTCCTTGGAAATATTAGTTTATTTGGGCGGCTATGGCTCAGTGGTTACAGCAGTCCTCTCTGCAGTTGGAGGTTCAATTTCTCACCTGTCAGTGTATCCCTGGGCAAAAGACTAAACCCCTCATTGACTCACTGACTCCATTATACCTCATTGGTGTATGAATGCAATCTAAAGCACTGATTAGTCTCTAGAATGATTTATTCAGATTAGCTATGTAGAGATGTAGTAGAAAGCTGTACGTGTGTGTGTGTGTGTGTGTGTGTGTGTGTGTGGATGGGTAAACGAGACTTCTGATTGTGTTGTGAAATTCTTTGAGTAGTCTGGTTGGCTAGAAAAGTGTTATGTACAGTCATCATACCATTTAATCACTATGGCTGCACCCACCCCTCCAAGTTAACGACAGCCAGAGTAAGGAAGTGGAGAGCCAAGCCCACTGGCCTTCCAACTGTAACACTAGTACCATTGTTGTTTGACGGGTGGAAAGAATGCCTGAGTTCTAGGATGTGAACAGTGCCAAAACAAAACCAATTCGATGCAGTGCTGTCATGGGGGCCCCTTCACACAGTTATACTGTTTTCCTATTGTGAACAGACTTGGGGAGAGCTTGGGTATTGGTTTGTAAATACAGCATGTTGTAGTGTGAGACCACCTTCAGACGCTTTAGAGTGATGTGTGACACAGCTCTAACCAACCAGATTCAGACCCTACTTGTTTGAAAGCTGTATTAGTGTATTAAATCACAAGTGTTGGGTAAGGTAATTGGCAGCTATAGTGCATGGGTAGAAAAATTTGTGATTTTTTTTTTAATCAAAATGTGCTGAATTACCTTGACTATAGGTCTCTTGAAGGAAATGTTTTGAATATTATTCCAAAAATTCTGAGCAGTACCAACAATTAGGCCTGTCACGATAACAAATTTTGCTGGGCGATTTAATTGTCTCAAAAATTATTGTGATAAGTGATAATATTGCCTGGTGACCATTTTACAACTAATAATTATAAAAGCATAATATGTAAATGTAATAAATCAATAAACTTTAATTTTTAAAAGAATGTGTAACAAAGTGGACTCAGTCTCTAAAAAAATACACTTGAATAAAAAAAAAAA
>NW_013952836.1:95341-97069 GCF_001266775.1 Austrofundulus limnaeus
CGGGTCTGGGGGAGTTTCAGCCCCCACCCCTTCTCCTCCTCTCTCTCTTTGTCTCCCCTCAGCCAATTTCAGGCTCTGCAATTGCTCCGACACTGCAGCAGCCGCGTTCTGCTTTCAAACGTTTCTTTAGTTTGTTATTGCTATGAGCTCTCATGCTAACGCGAGAGTTCACTCCTCCCGACACGAAGAAAACAGGAGGGGAGGAGTCAGCTGAGCTCCTGTGCAGCGGAGCACAGAGAGGGAGAGAGGAAGTAAACTAACAAGCAGGAAAATGAAACTTATCGTCATTTTTTTTTACCGACCTCAAAATAACTTATCGTGCAGTTGATTGATTTATTGACTATCGCGACAGGCCTACCAACAACTAAAAATGATTCAAGCAGAAAATCCCCAAAATGTTTTGCTGCTTTTGTGTATGCTAGAGAGGCAATTTTCAAATCTAACTGGGAATATCCTAATTTCTTAATATGAACTGAGGTTTCCTTTATCAAATTACTTGAAGAAATCCTCAATAGAATATGCTTAAAATAGAATTCAGACTGATTTTTCAGTTGTTCCCAATTAGCAAAACAAATTAAGCCGAATCGCTGGAACCACTCATGAATCCTTTGTCAAAATGAAGCTAGAAATGAGTTTAGTTTGACCAAGTTTGACTTGATGTGATGGGTCGCATGTATTTTGCAAGGAGACTAAACATCATTTATTCATTCAGAACAACTGGAGAAACCAAAATTTGTCCTGTTAGGATTCCTAAAAATGGCACATTTTAGACATGCTTTGTTCACACCAGAAAAGCCTTAAGAAACATTGTCCTTCTTTGTCATCTCTACGAAACAGAGCCAAACAAAATAGAAATGATGCTCTTCACATGTGAATTGACCCTTTTTATACAGTTAATGTAGCACATGCTCAATATTTTGTGATGCATTGTGGTCTAGATACATTCACATCTACTTCCTGTACATTGAAATACACCCAGTCCAAACAGTGTTGATGTGTACCTGTGTTTCAGCTTTGAAGTCATTCTGACACCAGGCAACATTGAGGACATTTTACTATCACAATGAAAAATACCAAGAAAACTAATTTAAAAGTATGGTTGCATATAAAAGTCAGTAAAAATGCAGAACCAATAGACTATAGCTAAATGCCTACGTTGAATACCAGATATAACTTTGAATGTCTTTTGGGGCGTGGCACTTTATTTTACTCGTGTATTAGTATCTGTAAAAAGTTTAGTAAGGACAATTATGCAAAAAGTCAACGTCATAATGTTTGTGACAGGCCTAATTAATACCACACTACAAGTGAAGCACACCTTTTATTTGGTTGATAGATGGTGCTTGTAGGTTTTTGAAGGTTCAATCCACTGCTGCACCATCTTGTTCATGGTGTTACCAGTAGAGCTGAGTATCATGGCCAATTCTCTAAATCGATTCGATTTCAATTCAGTAAGTTCAGAATCGATTATCACAATTTGATTCAATGAAAATGTTTTTTTTTATTTTGCAACTGTGTTGCAAAAAACAATATCAACATTTTTTTCTCTTCAACATAAACAACAGTTTTAAAGTAGGGCTGCTACGATTAATCGATTAATTGACAACTAATCCTTTATTAAAATAATCGATGACTAATTTAGTAATCGATTAATCGTTTTCTTTTTTTTTTTTGTTCTTTACTTTGTTTTTCTCTCCAAACTGCTTTGACACCTTCCACTGCCACATC
>NW_013952836.1:98206-100416 GCF_001266775.1 Austrofundulus limnaeus
TAATCGATTAATCGATTAGAAAATAATCATTTGGTACAGCACTATTTTAAAGCAATTAATAATTATTTTGATAAATGAGAAGTGATGGGAATAAGGTTGCAGGAGAAGAGGTGGGCTAATATAAATATACTTCTGCCCACTCCTTTTGAGCGTATGAAAAATGGTGAATGGGTGTTCTGAACTGTAATTTCATTGTGCTCTGTACAATGACGATAAAGGTTTATTATTATCTTAACTTAACACTGTATATTTGTAATTTGTTACCTTCTGTTATGTTCAATAAAAATTATTAAAACTTAATACATATAACAAAATTTCATCACTGTGGATTTCATTAAAATGTTTCTTAAAGTTTAAAAATAATAATATTGGTAACAAAATTAAACAATTTTGTTAGAATGTCATCTTTAACAGGTTTAAACTTGCCGGTGGAGAACAGTTTCAGTCAAATGATTACATACYGTAGTTTGGTTCGAGCGCCTGAATGAGAGCTGCTCGTCAAACCCTGCTTCGTTTTCACTACCACGTAGGAGCGTGTTTTTTAGTTTTAGTTTCTTTTGTTTTAATCCAGAAAACTTATCGAAAGCTAATGTTAGCACTGAACGTCAACCGGATGTAAATATACGGCAAGCCAGGAGTGACAAAATATAGAAACACGCCTCAGACGCATGCACAAGACACCATGAAGAAGAATCGATCTCAGGTCCTGTGAATAGATTTTCCCAAATTTAAATGAAATCGATCAAAGATCGATTTAAMTCGATTTTTTTTTACCCAGCCCTAGTTATCACCCACTTCAAAGTCAAAATTCAGACTTTAATCAGAATGACAGTGAAGTCAAAGTTTAAAGTGTTGCTGTCTATCTAGTCACATCAGTAACATGAACAGGATGTTATGTGTTTCCTGTCTTTATCTATTTAATTTCAGAATTTAGGAAAAATGTCAGTATTATGACTTTTTTTTCCCTCTGAATTCAGAGAAGTCAGAATCCTGGAGGGAGGAATAAATATACTGGATAGCTTCATGGCCCTAATTATSTTCCATGAAATTGGTCACAACATTATTTAATAGTTTATCATATGAGTGTAGATTTAGCATCAAAGCAGGATATTGTTAAATCTTCTCACTTTATTATCCCTCCTCTGCCTCCTTTTGAGACGAAGAGCAGAGGAAATATGAAGTGATCTAGAAGAAAGCCCTAGTTTGAGGCTGTTTTCCTGTTTGCCTGGGATGGGGCTCGCTGTGTAATTTGGGGCCCACTTTAAGTCAACATCCTGGTTCTGTAAAAGTGAAAGAGCAGTTATAGACAGAAGAGATCACCAGGCAACTGAGAGGTTGTCAGGTAAAGAGGTCATAAAGATGAGCATAATAGCTGAATGTGAGAGTATGTCTTTACGTCTAATAATAACTARAAGATGGGTGTGTGGATTTTTATAGACTGGTAATTTCAGATGAAGAATGGTTACATTTCTCAGTAGTGGTGATTCAGTTTTTGTTCAGTCTTTCCTAAGAACATTTTCATTCAGCAAAGTGGTTAATCAGAGTGACAGACAGTTGCTCGAAGACTTGCAGGTCAGATTAGCAGCTCTACTGACTCAAGTGTGTGTGTCTGTCTTTCAAGACCTCTCTTAGCAAAGCTCCTTAGACTGACCAATGAGCTGCACTAAGGCTGCACAGTATATYGCAAATTGTCACCACAATAACAGCTTGTGCATTAGGCATATTGCAAAAAATGATGCACTGTTCTGTTTTACAGCGCCCTCTATCAGCTGGCGGCAACTCAGGATGCCCTGCCAATCTTTTTGGTCCACCGAGAGTTTTCTTTTTTGCTCCATATAAATTCCCATCTGTACCTATTTTTTTCCCCCTCTGTACATTTTTTAAGCATCCTAAAGCCTGGTTTATAGTTGACACGTTGAACATTGTGCGAGGGTGTGCGTGCAAAAAGTGATAGTCCTTACCCTTGTGAGTTGGCCCTGTGTGGTCAGTTATAGTCAAGTTTTGTGTACTCGCACAGGGCGCGCACACCCTCACCAGCGGTTGAGGTGTGTTTATACCTGGAGCTTACGTTGTTGTAGTATTCTCCAAAAAGGCATGCTGTAGTACACCTTATAACATGTGAAATGTTGTAAATAGAGCCAAAGCTTGATTATATAAATTAAATAAATATTGGACAACTGCAATGAGAGAATTTGCAGTTGGGTTTAGGT
>NW_013952836.1:101992-103944 GCF_001266775.1 Austrofundulus limnaeus
CTCCAGGAGCTGCGAGGCTTGTTTTCAAGCTTCAGACTGAACTGAAGCAGCGGCTGCTGACGTCATTACGCTCTTGCGCAATGCTGCGTTCAGGACAAGCATGAAAACKCACCACTCTTATGGCAATACGGTCGCAATGRTGTATTTAGGTACCGAAATGGAATTGCATGAACATTCACGTGGTGKTTATRTAATACAGTGGATCGATAATAAAAAATCTGCATCGACAAATTTACATAGTCGAYGTCTTCGATTATTTCAACTAATCGGTGCAGCCCTAATTTCAACAATGCAATGCATAAAACTTGCCAGCAGGATCAATAATTCTGACAGCTTTTTATTGGCTATATTAAAAATTTGTATGCAGACGGGGTATTGGAACCACTTCAGGGAAATCAATTTTTGTTCCATGATTAAATAACTTCAACTCTTAGGTGTTAACTTGAGGTTTTTATTTATTTATTTATTCATTTATTTATTTATTAATTTTTTTATTTATTCATTCACATTTGCCCAAGTCCTCGGTCTGAAGAAATTTTAATTCCCAGGAAATACAGAGATAAGCATGTTTATTCTTCAAATTTATTCGCAACTATTTTTAATGGTGGTAAAACCAACACTAAGAATGAAATGGTTTTTTATTATACGTTAGAAAAGTGTTGTAGATGTTATGGATAAATGACACAAGCAAACATTTATTGTTAAATATGAAGCAGATGTTCAGTTGTTTTGAGTTGCTTTTTCATGCGATATGGTTGGTGTATATACAAACACATTAGTTGTTAATATGGTGGATTGTGAATGACTAATATTTTGTTTGCTTTTTGTTAATGCAACTCTATTTATTTTCATAGTATTTTTGCTCTAAGGTCCTCGCCAGATGTTTTGGGTGCCTTCAGACAGTGAGAGTATTGGGTCATAAAAAGCATATTATTCTCCATCAGAAATGGAAAAAGTCAGTTTGTGGTCACATGTTTTCAAGATGTTTTTTTTCCCCCACACACCAGTCATAACCTACAAGACACACAGTCCTAGGAAACCCCTCCTACTGCAGTACACATCTCATCATGGGTTTCTTCCTGCCGGGGACTCCACTCTGTCCCTGCATCCACTGTTGGCCCTCTGTCATGAAAACAGTGCTTTGYTTTTAGGCTAAAGGCTCCTGCATGCTGCTGCCGAACTGACAAAATCGTGCCGAACTGTTGCAGTTCTATGACGAAAACTGTCACTTCTGTTCGCATTGTCGGCATTTCGGCACTTCTTGTCGCAACCCGCGGGTMGACTTTTTCACCCCCCTCCACATGAGAACACAGACCAACTGTATGGTGTGATTGGTCAGAAGTTGGTGGGAGAGTTTTAGTGCTGAAGGTGCAGAYGCTGCATTTGCTTAAACCACTCGCTTCAAAAAAAGAGAGAAGAAAAAAGCGATTGCTTCCAGAGCCGACTGTTGTACCAGGAAGCAGCGATTTTTACAGATAGTTAACGGCCAAAAACTCATAAAAGGGGATAAAACAGACAATTTTCACGGTGGAATCTGACTGATACAAATTTTGGAGTAATCCGGGACCAGTTTGTGGATAAACAATGTCGAGTGAAGAGCCGCAGACTCTTTTTTTTTTCCGCATTGCACTCCCCTGGGAAGGAATCCCATGCAGTGACGTATGCTGCAGCGGGATGGGTTTACCAGGAGCTCAGCTCGGGGTGTCTCAGGGACTATGAAAGGTCTGTGCGAAAACGAACGCCAAACAACCACATGACAGCGCCTCAACCAGTCGGCTGCTGAGCGACTGTACTGCCTGCAACCCTCCTGTTGTCTTCGGGTCAAAATGACCCGCCACTGTGTTAAAACCYCCCAAAAAATCCCCTAAATGTTATTTTTTTAACTTGAGATTTTAAGACTTTGCCTAGATTGGCCAAAACAATAGAAAAAGTTAAATGTTGCTTTTATTCAC
>NW_013952836.1:105031-106585 GCF_001266775.1 Austrofundulus limnaeus
GCATTGCACTCCCCTGGGAAGGAATCCCATCCCACACGTATGCTGCAGCGGGATGGGTTTACCAGGAGCTCAGCTCGGGGTGTCTCAGGTACTATGAAAGGTCTTTGCGAAAACGAACGCCAAACAACCACATGACAGCGCCTCAACCAGTCGGCTGCTGAGCGACTGTACTGCCTGCTTAAGGACTCCTCCGTACACAATGTCTGTGCTACCTCGGTCCAGGAGTTCTTGGCCTTTGGACTGTTTCCAAAAGTTGAAGCAAAATGACACCATGGCTGTTGGAGAGCTTTTCCTCATAAACAAACTTGCCCAGAAACTTCTGACCAATCATACTACACTTTGTACATACTCCTGTGTTGGAAAATTTAGACAGTGTCTTGTTTCGAGAAGGAGGTGGATGAAGCTACTAAAAGTACACTTTTTTAAAGTTTTTTTWAACTAAAAGTACACTTGAATCACGCAGTTACATTAATGAGAGATGATTTCTTCAGGTTTAATGGAGTATGGAATGACCTTAAGGGTCCCTCTGTCAAGACGTCTCAGTTGTCGGAGTGTGGGATTAGTTGCGTCAGCGCATCAACATGTTGTTGTTGATTGTCTCCTCCCCCTCTGTCTGCAGCAGAGAGAGAGAGGATTAACTGACCGTCTGGTTCATACAGGATTCTTCTTTCCATCCTGTGGGTTTCCTGTGTTTTGGCAAAGACCTATACACACACACAGACACACGTTTGTTCTTCTATCCTCATGGGGACTTTGCATTGACTTCCATTCATTTGCCCGTCATTTCTATAGCCTAAACCTGACCCCTTACCRTAAACCTAACCTCACAGATCCATACCTAAGCTGAAACGTAACCTAAACTCAGTTCATCACACGTTAGTCCTAAATCTAACCTCTGACTCACCAACGTTATTTCCCCCAATGGGGACCAGGCTTTTGTCTCCATATGGAACAGTGAGTCTTCACCAGGCTGTTTGTACCAGCAAAATGGTCTAAAATTGTCCCTATGAGGTAGCAAAAACATGTATACACACACACACACACTTGGAGCACAAGGCTTGCTCTTTCACAGCTGATTGCAGATGGCAGGAGGGCCCCACACAGAGGGGGAAGACTCYGTCAAGGCTGGTCACTTTAAAATCTCTGCTCAGCACTACATTCTCCATAACTATTCCTGTCTCCAAGTCACTGAGCCAGGTTCWTTGGAACTCAACACCATGTCTTAGTTCATCTGTTAGTGAACCATGAATAGGGCTTTTGTTGAAGTTTTTATCAAGCCAGTTGTTTGCACCRCACAAGTAGATGAAAATAGTGCTCACCTCGTCGAAAACTTAAGACRGACTTCACTGCAGAGTGCACATTTGACCTCAAACTGAAATGTCAATTTCCTATGTTCCTCAAGGGGATCATTGTGTGCTTTTGTATTGTGTAACAATCAGTCTTGTACATAACATGGCATAATGCACCGGATTAAAGAAGTGAACAATATGTTAACTCCCTGGATGTTCAACAAATATGTGTGAAAGTTGTTGTTGTTGTTGTTGTTGTTGTTGT
>NW_013952836.1:107410-111766 GCF_001266775.1 Austrofundulus limnaeus
GGCCCAGGTAAAATAAACTACAAGAGACACTGCGCAGAAAATTGATGTTCTCTTCTCTCATTGGCTCGGCTAAATATCTGCCAGCGAAATCCTTCTCAGTGGGAGAAGTCCCAGACGGAGCAGTGAAGGGAAACTAGAATTGAGCGGAGCTGCATAGGAAGGCAAGGGCCAGGCTACAATTGAACTTGTCACAGCAGCTTTTTAAAAAAATGTTTACAGTAAACTTTATGACTTATGTTTCATCCATAAGCTTGTGTCTGTATTGACATATTAACATCTTAACAAAGCTAGTAATACAGGAAAAAAACGGATGCTTGTCCATATCTGATTTTATCTGGTTATCTTGTATTTTATTGTAAAAAAAAGTTCACATTAATAAAGGAATATTATTTCAAAAGGTAGCTGGCATTTGAAGTGGAACACTTTGACTGTTAATTGATAATGCAGCACAAGTGAATGAAGCTGCAGTGATGGTGATCTCTGTAGTTTTAATCATTTTAATATAACACTTTGGCAACAGATATGCCTCATRGGTTTGAAAAATGTTTTAATACAGCTGCTAAAAAGGGGAAAAATTGGCCAGAACTGACCTTTTATTTTTTAGTTGACAATGTTTCACTAATTATACAGTATACTGAAAGCAGGTGAAATGGTGATTTAAAGGAAATGTTAGATATTGACTATTTATGCTTCAGTCTAGGGCTGCCAAATATATTGTAAATCTATTGTCAAAATAACAGCCTGTACAATAGGCATTTTGCAAAAATCTGCATGAACTACAAAAAATGATTGACCCAAATGTTTATATTAATGCGTTTTGTCAATCACACAAAGTCTTCAACTTTTTCACCAATCAAAAACAGCTCTTTTTTTCTTGCTCTTAACCCAGACCAGAAAGACATAAAACACTGCATACTTAAGTTTTTGTTCAGCTATCACAAGTCATGTTGTCATCRCAATATTAATCACTGTTATAGCACATTGCAGGTTTTCCTGATATCGTGCAGCCCTGCTTCAGCCACACGTGAAAGTTCATTTTTATTATGYAGTGTGGAAAAAGTACCTCTGATTTTCATGTGAATAATAAAAATAAGATTGACAAAAGTTTTAGAGCTCAGGCAAAATGATTTGCAGTTATGTTTTGTAAACCAAGTTTTATGTATTATTCATTGTGGATATTGTCAGATRAACCAGAAAGGAGTTGAAAGCACAAGAAACATAGATTTAAATTACTACAGAAGGAGAAAAATGCAAACTAAGCAGCTTTTTGCAGAATTTCTGGACAGTAAAGATTCATTGCCTTCACTCTTTTTGTATAGTTGCTTTTCTAAGTAACTTTGGTGTGACTTCATCTCAAAGGAAGTGTATCACACATCATCTCTGACTTCCTGTTGCGCAGCACACTGTCTCCTGCACTTGCCTTTGCACTGTCGCTACACTGTGCTTTTGCACTTTGAACTATTTTTTTCACCCTCCTCTGTTATGCACATCCCCCTGTCCCTCTTCCTACATCGACAGTGCTACTACTGAGACAGTAAATACTTTGTTAGTAAGTAGGTGTGGAAGGAAGGATGTCAGAGGCCTCTTGAGGTCAGCCCTGCCTTGTTCTGTGCCATCAGCTGCTGCTAGGCCCACTGCCAGTTCTGCTTAACAAGACCCACAGCCAATGAATGACTTTTATCCTCTGCTCCACCCTACAGAGGTCTTTGAGCAACAGGCTGCCGTCTTGACAAATGGGTGTTGGCTGAAAATGATTTGACGCTTTGTCTCTCTTCAGTGTAAACGTCTAGTACTCTGAGGGGTCCTTGTCTTGAAATAGTAGCTGAAAAGTTGAGGCATCACCACTGAGCCATACACCTTTTTCTTTTCCTTCATCACAAGTCGAAGGATCATTACACAATCTGAACAAATCCAAATTATTGCACAATTTATGAAATTTCACAATTTGGGTTTTCAGAACTCTGTATAAACATGTTGGATGTTGAGTTTAATTGCTATAGTGTATATTGCYCATTCACGTAACTTGTGAAAGTATGGCAGTGACTGTTACATAGATGGGATATGYTTTGAAAGTTCTTTAGACATCAATATCAAGGTCTGCTTTATAAATATCAATTCATTTAGAACGGTTCAACAAACTTTACAGCAACAAGCTGAGACCGACGTTGGAGATTAGAACAATGATACAATCTTGTCTGCCATAAACGTGAAGCCCTTGTTTTAAATAAACTTATTAACAACTTCTTTCTTTTATTGTCTAGATTAATGTCCGTGTAACCACCATGGATGCTGAGCTGGAGTTTGCCATCCAGCCTAATACCACAGGAAAACAGCTCTTCGACCAGGTGAGCACACATGACGTGTCCAAAAACCCTGATGGATTGATCAAATTCTCATCTTGATAAATTATATTATTTAACAAATCAAAAGATCTTCTTTAGCATCCTTACAATGTTTAAACACACACACACACACACACAAAAGATAGACTAAGGGAAAAAAAATTTTAAATGATGTAGATGGTGTGAATGTGAAAGTTCCTAGTTTTGCTTGCA
Organism: Austrofundulus limnaeus; assembly: GCF_001266775.1. Lineage (NCBI taxonomy): Eukaryota > Metazoa > Chordata > Actinopteri > Cyprinodontiformes > Rivulidae > Austrofundulus > Austrofundulus limnaeus. The sequence continues at coordinate 109,966 of NW_013952836.1, forward strand.
GGTGGTGAAGACAGTGGGGCTGCGGGAGGTGTGGTTCTTTGGCCTGCAGTATGTGGACAGTAAAGGTTATGTCACCTGGCTCAAGCTCAACAAAAAGGTCAGTCTCATTTTGATTTGCTTTGCTTACTTTTACCAACAAATCTATATAAAACTATTAGCTGATTTTATGTCACTTCTACAGTGAGTTGTAGCTATTTATTGTCTGCCTCTACCTACTGATATTATCAGGAGCACAAGATTTTGGATTAACAGTTAATCTAAATCAATATTTTATTAACTGGCCCCTAGGTACTAGTAAAAGAACAGAACATAATAAAATAACACATTTGTGAAGGTTGTTACATATTATCCATCCATCCATCCAAAAATATTACAACTAGRCTGTATTCCTGCTGAGAATGAACCAGCAGACCACGTTGTTTGGGTTCTGGGTATTTTAGTATTTTTAGCTTATTGACATGTTGAAAGATTGAACCAGTACTCACCGTGTAAGTGTGTTTAACATTCTTGACTAAAAATAAGGGCTTTATGAAAAATATAAGGTCCCAGAAGTAAAGACYGGTGTCTGTGTGGAAGAAATAAGTGGCAAAGCCATTATAGTCAGATCATTAAATTATACATAGGTTTATTCCCAAAGATACTCTGTTAAAAGTGAAATGGACAAATATCTGCTGTTGAAACACACACACAGGGAGTAATYGATGCACTAATGGTGACTTGGGTATCTATCCTTTATTTAAATGCTGCCTTAAGCTCTGTTCGCRCGGGATAAGAATTATCTGGGACCCCATGTAATAAATAAATTAATCCCTGACGTCTGTGTTTTATGTGGCGCATTCGCACAGGATAACCAAAGCCTGAGATTTACCTAAAATTTACAGACATCTCCCGAATGTGATATTGAAGTTAGTTGTTGTCTATTTAGTTGAACACGGCATTGAACAGACGTTTAAAAAAAAAAAACAATAAACATCAAGTTATCCACTTTTTCTGCTCTCCTTTCCTCCTGCGTTACAGCAGGTGCTGTCATCTCCACGGCCGACAGACCCCCACGCACGGGTACGAGTGGTAGCCTTCAGATTTTTAGCAAAAATTATAGATTTTTGAGGCTCATTGGACAGGTAAATGTCCAAAGTGGTTGACAGATATGAACACCTTCCCAGCTGGCGAGGGTGCACGCGCCCGGTGCGAGTAGCTACTCAAAGCACGAGCCTGCTGCGCTACGGCCACAGCTCCACACTCAGCATCAGCCAGAAGGCTACACACAGAAAAAAATAATTATTCTTACTATACAGTGAGACACCATTTGCATCTGATTTTGTTCCCTCTCTTCAAGCCTTTTTTATTGTCTATTTTTTTTTTAATGGCGCACGTAATATGTTGGGTTTTTCCGGCCCGGGACCCAAAGGTTTTCATTGCACTCCAATCCAGCCTCCATTCTTCACAAAAAAGTAAATAAAAATGCACCAAGGAAACCAAAACCGCCTAATTACATATGGGATCCAGCCCATTCCTGTCCAAATCAGAGATGCCTATTCACATTGGATTAGTATTATCACAGGACCTCGGAGTTCAGCAAAATATGGTAGGTAATTTGTGGGGGAATTTTTACTTTACAAATTACTGACATGGCCGATTCTCACGGGATTATCAACACAGACAATCTCTGTAATTATTACAAACAGCATGGGGTCCCTAGGTAAAACTAATCCTGTCAAAATAGRGCTTTAGACTTAGGCTACGTTCACACTGCAGGCAAATCCGACCCAAATCCGATTTTTTGACCCATCTGACTCATATC